>NC_088226.1:71703318-71763318 GCF_036934945.1 Oncorhynchus masou masou
CCTCCCTCTCCCTCTCCAGTTCCTCCCTCTCCCCTCTCCAGTTCCTCCTCTCTCTCCAGTTCCTCCCTCTCCAGTTCCTCCCTCCCCTCCCCCTCCCTCTCCCTCTTTCCTCCCTCTCCCCTCTCCAGTTCCTCCCTCTCCCCAGTTCCTCCCTCCAGTTCCTCCCTCTCCAGTTCCTCCCTCTCCAGTTCCTCCCTCTCCCTCCCCCTCCCTCTCCCTCTCCAGTTCCTCCCTCTCCCTCTCCAGTTCCTCCCTCTCCCCTCTCCAGTTCCTCCCTCCAGTCCCTCCTCCCTCCCTCTCCAGTTCCTCCCTCTCCAGTTCCTCCTCTCCAGTTCCTCCCTCTCCCTCCCTCCAGTTCCTCCCTCCCCCTCTCCAGTTCCCTCCCTCTCAGTTCCTCCCTCTCCCCTCTCCAGTTCCTCCCTCTTCCTCCCTCTCCCTCTCCAGTTCCTCCCTCTCCCCTCTCCAGTTCCTCCCTCTCCCCCTCTCCAGTTCCTCCCTCTCCCATCTCCAGTTCCTCCCTCTCCCCTCTCCAGTTCCTCCCTCTCCCCTCTCCAGTTCCTCCCTCTCCCCTCTCCCCTCTCTCCAGTTCCTCCCTCTCCCCTCTCCAGTTCCTCCCTCTCCCCTCCCTCTCCAGTCCCCCTCTCTCCAGTTCCTCCCTCTCCAGTTCCTCCCTCTCTCCAGTTCCTCCCTCTCCAGTTCCTCCCTCCAGTTCCTCCCTCTCCCCTCTCCAGTTCCTCCCTCTCCCCTCTCCAGTTCCTCCCTCTCCCCTCTCCAGTTCCTCCCTCTCCCTCTCCAGTTCCTCCCTCTCCCCTCTCCAGTTCCTCCCTCTCCAGTTCCTCCCTCTCCCCTCTCCAGTTCCTCCCTCTCCCCTCTCCAGTTCCTCCCTCTCCAGTTCCTCCCTCTCCCTTCTCCAGTTCCTCCCTCTCCCCTCTCCAGTTCCTCCCTCTCCCCTCTCCAGTTCCTCCCTCTCCCCTCTCCAGTTCCTCCCTCTCCCCTCTCCAGTTCCTCCCTCTCCAGTTCCTCCCTCTCCAGTTCCTCCCTCTCCCTCTCCAGTTCCTCCTCTCCCCCTCTCCAGTTCCTCCCTCTCCAGTTCCTCCCCCTCTCCCCTCTCCATTTCCTCCCTCTCCCCTCTCCAGTTCCTCCCTCTCCTCTCTCCAGTTCCTCCTTCTCCCCTCTCCAGTTCCTCCCTCTCCCCTCTCCAGTTCCTCCCTCTCCCCTCTCCAGTTCATCCCTCCCCCCTCTCCAGTTCCTCCTTCCCCCCTCTCCAGTTCCTCCCTCTCCCTCTCCAGTTCCTCCCTCTCCCTCTCCAGTTCCTCCCTCTCCCCTCTCCAGTTCCTCCTCCCCTCCTCTCCAGTTCCTCCCTCTCCCTCTCCAGTTCCTCCCTCTCCCTCTCCAGTTCCTCCCTCTCCCTCTCCAGTTCCTCCCTCTCCAGTTCCTCCCAGTCTCCCTCTCAGTTCCTCCCTCTCCCCTCTCCAGTTCCTCCCTCTCACATCTCCAGTTCCTCCCTCTCTCCTCTCCAGTTCCTCCCTCTCCCCTCTCCAGTTCCTCCCTCTCCAGTTCCTCCCTCTCCCCTCTCCAGTTCCTCCCTCTCCAGTTCCTCCCTCTCCCCTCTCCAGTTCCTCCCTCTCCAGTTCCTCCCTCTCCAGTTCCTCCCTCTCCAGTTCCTCCCTCTCCCTCTCCAGTTCCTCCCTCTCCAGTTCCTCCCTCTCCCTCTCTCCAGTTCCTCCCTCTCCCTCTCCAGTTCCTCCCTCCCCTCCAGTTCCTCCCTCTCCACTTCCTCCCTCTCCCCTCTCCAGTTCCTCCCTCTCCAGTTCCTCCCTCTCCAGTTCCTCCCTCTCCAGTTCCTCCCTCTCCTCTCTCCAGTTCCTCCCTCTCCCCTCTCCAGTTCCTCCTCTCCCCTCTCCAGTTCCTCCTCTCCAGTTCCTCCCTCTCCCTCCAGTTCCTCCCTCTCAGTTCCTCCCTCTCCAGTTCCTCCCTCTCCAGTTCCTCCCTCTCCTCTCCCAGTTCCTCCCTCTCCAGTTCCTCCCTCTCCAGTTCCTCCCTCTCCCCTCTCCAGTTCCTCCCTCTCCAGTTCCTCCCTCTCCAGTTCCTCCCTCTCCCCTCTCCAGTTCCTCCCTCTCCCTCTCCAGTTCCTCCCTCTCCCCTCTCCAGTTCTCCAGTTCCTCCCTCTCCCTTCTCCAGTTCCTCCCTCTCCCTTCTCCAGTTCCTCCCTCTCCCCTCTCCAGTTCCTCCCTCTCCCTCTCCAGTTCCTCCCTCTCCCCTCTCCAGTTCCTCCCTCTCCCTCTCCAGTTCCTCCCTCTCCAGTTCCTCCTCTCCAGTTCCTCCCTCTCCCCTCTCCAGTTCCTCCCTCCCCTCTCAGTTCCTCCCTCTCCCCTCTCCAGTTCCTCCCTCTCCAGTTCCTCCCTCTCCCCTCTCCAGTTCCTCCCTCTCCCTCTCCAGTTCCTCCCTCTCCCTCTCCAGTTCCTCCCTCTCCCCTCTCCAGTTCCTCCCTCCCCCCTCTCCAGTTCCTCCCCTCCCCTCCCAGTTCCTCCCTCCCCTCTCCAGTTCCTCCCTCTCCCTCTCCAGTTCCTCCCTCTCCAGTTCCTCCCTCTCCCCTCTCCAGTTCCTCCCTCTCTCCAGTTCCTCCCTCTCCCCTCTCCAGTTCCTCCCTCTCCCCTCCAGTTCCTCCCTCCCCTCTCCAGTTCCTCCTCCCCTCTCCAGTTCCTCCCTCTCCCTCTCCAGTTCCTCCCTCTCCAGTTCCTCCCTCTCCCTCCCTCCAGTTCCTCCCTCTCCAGTTCCTCCCTCTCCAGTTCCTCCCTCTCCCTCTCCAGTTCCTCCCTCTCCAGTTCCCCTCTCCCTCTCCAGTTCCTCCCTCTCCCTCTCCAGTTCCTCCCTCTCCCTCTCCAGTTCCTCCCTCTCCCTCTCCAGTTCCTCCCTCTCCCTCTCCAGTTCCTCCCTCTCCCCTCTCCAGTTCCTCCCTCTCCAGTCCTCCCTCTCCCCTCTCAGTTCCTCCCTCTCCCCTCTCCAGTTCCTCCCTCTCCCCTCTCCAGTTCCTCCCTCTCCAGTTCCTCCCTCTCCCTCTCCAGTTCCTCCCTCTCCCTCTCCAGTTCCTCCCTCTCCCCCCTCTCCAGTTCCTCCCTCTCCAGTTCCTCCCTCTCCCCTCTCCAGTTCCTCCCTCTCCCATCTCCAGTTCCTCCCCCAGTTCCTCCCTCCAGTTCCTCCCTCCCCCTCTCCAGTTCCTCCCTCTCCCATCTCCAGTTCCCCTCTCCCTCTCCAGTTCCTCCCTCTCCCTCTCCAGTTCCTCCCTCTCCCTTCTCCAGTTCCTCCCTCTCCCCTCTCCAGTTCCTCCCTCTCCCCTCTCCAGTTCCTCCCTCTCCCTCTCCAGTTCCTCCCTCTCCCCTCTCCAGTTCCTCCCTCTCTCCTCTCCAGTTCCTCCCTCTCCCCTCTCCAGTTCCTCCCTCTCCCTCTCCAGTTCCTCCCTCTCCCCTCTCCAGTTCCTCCCTCTCCCTCTCCAGTTCCTCCCTCTCCAGTTCCTCCCTCTCCCCTCTCCAGTTCCTCCCTCTCCAGTTCCTCCCTCTCCCCTCTCCAGTTCCTCCCTCTCCAGTTCCTCCCTCTCCAGTTCCTCCCTCTCCCCTCTCCAGTTCCTCCCTCTCCCCTCTCCAGTTCCTCCCTCTCCTCTCCCAGTTCCTCCCTCTCCCCTCCCTCTCCCCTCCTCCCTCCCTCCCAGTTCCTCCCTCTCCAGTTCCTCCCTCTCCCCTCCAGTCCTCCAGTTCCTCCCTCTCTCCTCTCCTCCCTCTCCCTCTCCAGTTCCTCCCTCTCCAGTTCCTCCCTCCAGTTCCTCCCTCTCCAGTTCCTCCCTCTCCCCTCTCCCCAGTTCCTCCCTCTCCCTCTCCAGTTCCTCCCTCTCCAGTTCCTCCCTCTCCCTCTCCAGTTCCTCCCTCTCCAGTTCCTCCTCTCCCTCTCCAGTTCCTCCCTCTCCAGTTCCTCCCTCTCCAGTTCCTCCCTCTCCAGTTCCTCCCTCTCCCTCTCCAGTTCCTCCCTCTCCAGTTCCTCCCTCTCCAGTTCCTCCCTCTCCAGTTCCTCCCTCTCCAGTTCCTCCCTCTCCAGTTCCTCCCTCCCCCATCTCCAGTTCCTCCCTCTCCAGTTCCTCCCTCTCCCCTCTCCAGTTCCTCCCTCTCCCTCTCCCCAGTTCCTCCCCTCTCCCTCTCCAGTTCCTCCCTCTCCCTCTCCAGTTCCTCCCTCTCCCCCTCTCCAGTTCCTCCCTCTCAGTTCCTCCCTCAGTTCCTCCCTCTCCAGTTCCTCCCTCTCCCCTCTCCAGTTCCTCCCTCTCCCCTCTCCAGTTCCTCCCTCTCCCCTCTCCAGTTCCCTCTCCAGTTCCTCCCCCTCCCTCTCCAGTTCCTCCCTCTCCCCTCCCCAGTTCCTCCCTCTCCCCTCTCCAGTTCCTCCCTCTACCCTCTCCAGTTCCTCCCTCTCTCCTCTCCAGTTCCTCCCTCTCTCCTCTCCAGTTCCTCCCTCTCCCCATCTCCAGTTCCTCCCTCTCCCTCTCTCCAGTTCCTCCCTCTCCCTCTCTCCAGTCCTCCCTCTCCAGTTCCTCCCTCTCCCTCTCCAGTTCCTCCCTCTCCCTCTCCAGTTCCTCCCTCTCCCTCTCCAGTTCCTCCCTCTCCAGTTCCTCCCTCTCCCCTCTCCAGTTCCTCCCTCTCCCATCTCCAGTTCCTCCCTCTCTCCCTCCCTCTCTCCTCTCCAGTTCCTCCCTCTCCCCTCTCCAGTTCCTCCCTCTCCCATCTCCAGTCCCCTCCCCTCTCCAGTTCCTCCCTCTCCCCTCTCCAGTTCCTCCCTCTCTCCCTCTCCAGTTCCTCCCTCTCCCTCTCCAGTTCCTCCCTTCTCCCTCTCCAGTTCCTCCCTCTCCCCTCTCCAGTTCCTCCCTCTCCCCCTCTCCAGTTCCTCCCTCTCCCCCTCTCCAGTTCCTCCCTCTCCCCTCTCCAGTTCCTCCCTCTCCCCTCTCCAGTTCCTCTCCAGTTCCTCCCTCTCCCCTCCCCCTCTCCCCTCCCTCTCCCCTCTCCAGTTCCTCCCTCTCCAGTTCCTCCCTCTCCCCTCTCCAGTTCCTCCCTCTCCCCTCTCCAGTTCCTCCCTCTCCAGTTCCTCCCTCTCCCCTCTCCAGTTCCTCCCTCTCCCTCTCCAGTTCCTCCCTCTCCAGTTCCTCCCTCTCCCCTCTCCAGTTCCTCCCTCTCCCCTCTCCAGTTCCTCCCTCTCCCCTCTCCAGTTCCTCCCTCTCCCCTCTCCAGTTCCTCCCTTGACTTATTCCACATTTCTGAGTTACAGCCGGAATTCAAAATAGATTAAATCCCCTCAAAAATTCAGCAACCATCAACACACAATACCCCATAGCGACAAAGTGAAATCAAATTTAGTTTTTTTTTCTTCTCAAATGTATTGAAATTGAAATACAGAAATTCTTAATTTAAAGAAATATTCAAACCCAAGTTAATACACGTTATAATACACCTTTGGCAGTAATTAAGTCTCTAAGAGCATTTACAGCTGTGAGTCTTTCTGGGTAAGTCTCTAAGAGCATTTACAGCTGTGAGTCTTTCTGGGTAAGTCTCTAAGAGCATTTACAGCTGTGAGTCTTTCTGGGTAAGTCTCTAAGATCATTTATAGCTGTGAGTCTTTCTGGGTAAGTCTCTAAGAGCATTTACAGCTGTGAGTCTTTCTGGGTAAGTCTCTAAGAGCATTTACAGCTGTGAGTCTTTCTGGGTAAGTCTCTAAGAGCATTTACAGCTGTGAGTCTTTCTGGGTAAGTCTCTAAGAGCATTTACAGCTTTGAGTCTTTCTGGGTAAGTCTCTAAGAGCATTTACAGCTGTGAGTCTTTCTGGGTAAGTCTCTAAGATCATTTACAGCTGTGAGTCTTTCTGGGTAAGTCTCTAAGAGCATTTACAGCTGTGAGTCTTTCTGGGTAAGTCTCTAAGAGCATTTACAGCTGTGAGTCTTTCTGGGTAAGTCTCTAAGAGTGATTACAGCTGTGAGTCTTTCTGGGTAAGTCTCTAAGAGCATTTACAGCTGTGAGTCTTTCTGGGTAAGTCTCTAAGAGCATTTACAGCTGTGAGTCTTTCTGGGTAAGTCTCTAAGAGCATTTACAGCTGTGAGTCTTTCTGGGTAAGTCTCTAAGAGCATTTACAGCTGTGAGTCTTTCTGGGTAAGTCTCTAAGAGCATTTACAGCTGTGAGTCTTTCCGGGTAAGTCCCTAATAGTGATTACAGCTGTGAGTCTTCCTGGGTGAGGCTCTAAGAGTGATTACAGCTGTCACTACAGTCCCTGGTTCGAATCCAGGCTGTATCACACCCGGCCATGATTGGGAGTCAGCGCACAATTGGCCCAGCGTCATCTGGGTTTGGCCGGGGTCGGCCGTCATTGTGAATAATAATTTGTTCTTAACTGACTTGACTTGTTAAATAAAAAGTTACACACTGACCAAAAATCCTCTCAAAAATAGAACTGTTTGGCCATAATGACCATCGTTATGTTTGGAGGAAAAAGGGGGAGGCTTGCAAGACGGAGAACACCATCCCAACCGTGAAGCACGGGGGTGGCAGCATCATGTTGTGGGGGTGCTTTGCTGCAGGAGGGACTGGTGCACTTCACAAAATACATGGCATCATGAGGATGGAAAATTATGTGGATATATTGAAGCAAGATCTCAAGACATCAGTCAGGAAGTTAAAGCTTGGTTACAAATGGGTCTTCCAAATGGACAATGACCCCAAGCATACTTCCAAAGTTGTGGCAAAATGGCTTAAGGACAACAAAGTCAAGGTATTGGAGTGGCCATCATAAAGCCCTGACCTCAATCCTATAGAAAATGTGTGGGCAGAACTGAAAAAGCGTGTGCGAGCAAGGAGGCCTACAAACCTGACTCAGTTACACCAGCTCTGTCAGGAGGAATGGGCCAAAATTCACCCAACTTATTGTGGGAAGCTTGTGGAAGGCTCCCTGAAACGTTTGACCCAAGTGAAACAATTTAAAGGCAATGCTACCAAATACTAATTGAATGTATGTAAACTTCTGACCCACTGGGAATGTGATGAAATAAATAAAAGCTGAAATAAATCATTCTCTCTACTATTGTTCTGACATTTCATATTCTTAAACTAAAGTGTTGATCCTAAATGACCTAAAACAGGGAATTTTTACTGGGATTAAATGTCAGGAATTGTGAAAAACTGAGTTTAAATGTATTTGGCGAAAGGTGTATGTAAACTTCCGACTTCAACTGTACTGTATCCCGGTACATCTTAGTGACTTAGTACAATAAGGGGTGTGGTTGCTGGATGTTAGTGGGCGTGGTTTGTCCTGTAAGTGTGTTTCCATAGTTACTTAGGCGTGTCCTCAGATTTGTTTGCATCGAGCATGGTGGCAACACAGTAAAGAGAGAATTCCACCGAATCGCTTGTGGGCAGTTTTGATTCCTGGGGCAAACTGTTGTCAAGGGCAACTGTTTCATTGGCCAATGAACCTCGTCGGTGAAAAGGGACCGTCTTTACTCCATAGATACCAGCACTAACATCACACACTAGCTGTTAGCTTAGCATTGGCTGGTTAGCTTAGCATTGGCGAAGTCAGAATGGGCATGTGTACTCCACTGTCATGTGACAAAATCGGTGGCGTTTAAAATCAGGAATTAGAATACGAATTCTACACTGAACAACAACAACAACAAAAACAAACCAAAAAGATCCCAGAAACACACATAAAGCTTATCTCAAATTGTGTGCATTTGTTCTACATCCCTGTCAGTTGTGTTGAGTTTCAACGTTTCAATGCCACGACAGAGATGGGCCTGCTGCAGACACAGTCAATAAACTTATTTCACCAGGCAGTTGTTTTGAATGAGAGCTTACTAATGTGTTCATGTTTCAAACATGTTCTCAAATGCCATAGAAAAATGGCAGCAACCAACCGGCATATTCATGAGCAACGCGGACTTTCCTCAGTAGGAAATCCTCCACGAGCCGACCGGGCAAGTCAGACTCATGGGGTTGACACCGCTGGTCCAAATGTCAGTCGTGAAGCTAATAGCAGTGACGCCCATAGCAAGTAGCTCATGGATGTGCACACAATTTGAGATAAGCTTTATGTGTGTTTCTGGGATCTTTTTGGTTTGTTTTTGTTGTTGTTGTTGTTCAGTGTAGAATTCGTATTCTAATTTCATTAGTGCCACGTTGCAAACAAGGATGCAAGTTTTGGAAAATGTTTATTCTGTACAGGCTTCCTTCTTTTCACTCTGTCATTTAGGTTCGTATTGTGGAGTAACTACAATGTTGTTGATCCATCCTCAGTTTTCTCTTATCACAGCCATTAAACTCTGTAAATGTTTTAAAGTCATCATTGGCCTCATGATGAATTCCCTGACAGGTTTCCTTCCTCTCCGGCAACTGAGTTAGGAAGGACGCCTGTATCTTTGTAGTGACTGGGTGTATTGATACACCATTCAAAGTGTCATTAATAACTTCACCATGTCCAAAGGGATATTCAATGTCTGCCTTTTAGTTTTTTTGAACCAATTTACCAATAGGTGCCCTTCTTTGAGGTATTGGAAAACCTCCCTGGTCTTTGTGGTTGAATCTGTGTTTGAAATGCACTGCTCGACTGATAATTGTATGTGTGGGGTACAGAGATGAGGTAGACATTCATAAATCATGTTAAACACTATTATTGCACACAGAGTGAGTCCATGCAACTTACTACGTGTCTTGTTCAGTAAATGTTTACCCCTGAACTTATTTAGGCTTGACATGACGCTGCGTTTGAATACTTATTGACTCAAGACATTTCAGCTTTTCATTTTTAATGAATTTTTTTTTAAATGTCTAAAAACATAATTCCACTTTGACATTATGGGGTATAGTGATGTCATTATAGGGTATTGTGATGTCATTATAGGGTATTGTGATGTCATTATGGGGTATTGTGACGTCACTATGGGGTATTGTGATGTTATTATAGGGTATTATGATGTCATTATAGGGTATTGTGATGTCACTATAGGGTATTGTGATGTCATTATAGGGTATTGTGATGTCATTATAGGGTATTGTGATGTCATTATGGGGTATTGTGTGTGTAGACCAGTAACACAACATCTAAACGTAATACATTTTCAAATTCAGACTAACAACAAAATGTGGAAACATTCAAGGGTAGTGTGAATACTGTCAGAAGGCTCTGTACAGCTAAATGAACAGACCATTTTACCCAGCATACAGTGCAGTGACTATGCATGGCAGACCATCACAAAGAGGAGTGGTAGTGATGGTAACATACCTGTTTCTGCATCTCTATGTTGAGCCCATAGGACATCTCGTAATACTGCAACAGAAGAGGAAATGTCATGATTATTTTGACCACAAGATTATTTTAACTAAAACGATACGAAATGCCACCATATTCCCTACAGTCACTACAGATGGAACCATATTCCCTACAGTCACTACAGATGGAACCATATTCCCTACAGTCACTACAGATGGAACCATATTCCCTACAGATGGAACCATATTCCCTACAGTCACTACAGATGGAGCCATATTCCCTACAGTCACTACAGATGGAACCATATTCCCTACAGTCACTACAGATGGAGCCATATTCCCTACAGATGGAACCATATTCCCTACAGATGGAACCATATTCCCTACAGATGGAGCCATATTCCCTACAGATGGAGCCATATTCCCTACAGTCACTACAGATGGAACCATATTCCCTACAGATGGAACCATATTCCCTACAGTCACTACAGATGGAACCATATTCCCTTCAGATTGAAACATATTCCCTTCAGATTGAAACATATTCCCTACAGTCACACTACAGATGGATCCATATTCCCTACAGTCACTACAGATGGAACCATATTCCCTACAGATGGAGCCATGTTCCCTTCAGATGGAACCATATTCCCTACAGATGGAACCATATTCCCTGCAGATGGAACCATATTCCCTACAGATGGAACCATATTCCCTACAGATGGACCATATTCCCTACAGATGGAACCATATTCCCTACAGATGGAACCATATTCCCTACAGATGGAACCATATTCCCTACAGATGGACCATATTCCCTACAGATGGAACCATATTCCCTACAGATGGAACCATATTCCCTACAGATGGAACCATATTCCCTACAGATGGACCATATTCCCTACAGATGGAACCATATTCCCTACAGATGGAACCATATTCCCTACAGGACACCATGTTTCATCAAAGCCCTTGACGGTTTTCACGACAGCACCTGAAGAATCTTTCAAAGTTCTTCATTTTCCAGATTGACTGACCTTCATGTCTTAAAGTAATGATGGACTGTCGTTTCTCTTTGCTTATTTGAGGTGTTCTTGCCATAATATGGACTTGGTATTTTACCAAATATGGGCTGTCCTCTGTATACCACCCCTACCTTGTCACAACACAACTGATTGGCTCACACGCATTAAGAAGGAAAGAAATTCCACAAATGAACGTAAGAAGGCACACCTGTTAATTGAAATGCATTCCAGGTGACTACCTCATGAAGCTGGTTGAGAGAATGCCAAGAGTGTGCAAAGCTGTCATCAAGGCAAAGGGTAGCTACTTTGAAAAATCTCAAATATAAAATATATTTTGATTTGTTTATGATTCCATATGTGATATTAAAACAACAGAACAGGGATGAGTATTAAAACAACAGAACAGGGATGAGGATTAAAACAACAGAACAGGGATGAGGATGAAAACAACAGAACCGGATGAGGATGAAACAACAGAACAGGGATGAGGATGAAAACAACAGAACAGGGATGAGGATGAAAACAGAACAGGGATGAGGATTAAAACAACAGAACAGGGATGAGGATTAAAACAACAGAACAGGGATGAGGATGAAAACAACAGAACCGGATGAGGATGAAACAACAGAACAGGGATGAGGATGAAAAAAGAACGGGATGAGGATTAAAACAACAGAACAGGGATGAGGATTAAAACAACAGAACAGGGATGAGGATTAAAACAACAGAACAGGGATGAGGATTAAAACAACAGAACAGGGATGAGGATGAAAACAACATAACAGGATGAGGATTAAAACAACAGAACAGGGATGAGGATGAAAACAGAACAGGGATGAGGATGAAAACAACAGAACAGGGATGAGGATGAAAACAGAACAGGGATGAGGATGAAAACAACAGAACAGGGATGAGGATGAAAACAGAACAGGGATGAGGATGAAAACAACAGAACAGGGATGAGGATGAAAACAACAGAACAGGGATGAGGATTAACAGAACAGAACAGGGATGAGGATGAAAACAACAGAACAGGGATGAGGATGAAAACAACAGAACAGGGATGAGGATTAAAACAACAGAACAGGGATGAGGATGAAAACAACAGAACAGGGATGAGGATTAAAACAACAGAACAGGGATGAGGATTAAAACAACAGAACAGGGATGAGGATTAAAACAACAGAACAGGGATGAGGATGAAAACAACAGAACAGGGATGAGGATGAAAACAACAGAACAGGGATGAGGATGAAAACAACAGAACAGGGATGAGGATGAAAACAACAGAACAGGGATGAGGATGAAAACAACAGAACAGGGATGAGGATGAAAACAACAGAACAGGGATGAGGATGAAAACAACAGAACAGGGATGAGGATGAAAACAACAGAACAGGGATGAGGATTAAAACAACAGAACAGGGATGAGGATGAAAACAACAGAACAGGGATGAGGATTAAAACAACAGAACAGGGATGAGGATTAAAACAACAGAACAGGGATGAGGATGAAAACAACAGAACAGGGATGAGGATTAAAACAACAGAACAGGGATGAGGATTAAAACAACAGAACAGGGATGAGGATTAAAACAACAGAACAGGGATGAGGATTAAAACAACAGAACCGGGATGAGGATTAAAACAACAGAACAGGGATGAGGATGAAAACAACAGAACCGGGATGAGGATGAAAACAACAGAACAGGGATGAGGATGAAAACAACAGAACATGGATGAGGATGAAAACAACAGAACAGGGATGAGGATGAAAACAACAGAACAGGGATGAGGATGAAAACAACAGAACAGGATGAGGATGAAAACAACAGAACAGGGATGAGGATGAAAACAACAGAACAGGGATGAGGATGAAAACAACAGAACAGGGATGAGGATGAAAACAACAGAACATGGATGAGGATGAAAACAACAGAACAGGGATGAGGATGAAAACAACAGAACAGGGATGAGGATGAAAACAACAGAACAGGGATGAGGATGAAACAACAGAACAGGGATGAGGATGAAAACAACAGAACAGGGATGAGGATGAAAACAACAGAACAGGGATGAGGATGAAAACAACAGAACAGGGACGAGGATGAAAACAACAGAACAGGGACGAGGATTAAAACAACAGAACAGGGATGAGGATTAAAACAACATAACAGGGATGAGGATTAAAACAACAGAACAGGGATGAGGATTAAAACAACAGAACAGGGATGAGGATGAAAACAGAACAGGGATGAGGATGAAAACAGAACAGGGATGAGGATGAAAACAGAACAGGGATGAGGATTAACAAAACAGCAGTGGGTAGTGAGGGAGGGAAGAGGCTAGGTAAACATTTCAATATAAAATGTGGAGAAAGAGAGGCAGCAGTAGCTCCTACATTTAGCCCTGCACAGTGCTGTCTATCTCCAACTGAAATGGTACACCTATGGCCTACAGAGTAGTGCACTACTTTTGACAGGGCACTCTGCTGCCCATACAGTAGTGCACTATATAGGGAATAGGTTGCTGTCTGGGACACAATCGGCATAAGGAATCTGGTCACCCCGGAAAGGGCCAGTGTCTCTGATCTGCTGTCAGACATACCAGCTCTCTCCTAGTCTGGTCTGGGGTTCAAAGGTCATTTTGGAAGAAGCTAATGGACTGAATAGTACATTGAGCTTCTCAAAGTAATTGCACACACACACACACACACACACGTCTAGAAGAACACACACACACACGTCTAGAAGAACACACACACACGTCTAGAAGAACACACACACACACGTCTAGAAGAACACACACACACGTCTAGAAGAACACACACACGCGTCTAGAAGAACACACACACACCTGCCTGAGGTATCAGAGGAGAACAGAGCAACATAGTTCAACTGGGCAAATGGACATTTCTGTGTGTTCTTCTAGATGTGTGTGTGTGTGTGTGTGTGTGTGTGTGTGTGTGTGTGTGTGTGTGTGTGTGTGTGTGTGTGTGTGTGTGTGTGTGTGTGTGTGTGTGTGTGTGTGTGTGTGTGTGTGTGTGTGTGTGTGTTCTTCTAGATGCGTGTGTGTGTGTGTGTTCTTCTAGATGCGTGTGTGTGTGCTTCTAGATGTGTGTGTGTGTGTGTTCTTCTAGATGTGAGTGTGTGTGTTCTTCTAGATGTACCCCCTCTAGCACCACGGTCAGCTGTACCCCCTCTAGCACCACGGTCAGCTGTACCCCCTCTAGCACCACGGTCAGCTGTACCCCCTCTAGCACCACGGTCAGCTGTACCCCCTCTAGCACCAGGGTCAGCTGTACCCCCTCTAGCACCAGGGTCAGCTGTACCCCCTCTAGCACCAGGGTCAGCTGTACCCCCTCTAGCACCAGGGTCTTTTGTTTTGTTTCCATCATTATAAGCCTGCCACACCCACACGACCAACCCTCTTACATATGAAATCGTATTTGTTCATCTAAGATGGTGAATAAGAGAGAGCCTCTCGATGGATGCTGCAGTCTACCCAAGAGCCTCTAGGTGGATGCTGCAGTTTACCCAAGAGCCTCTAGTGGGATGCTGCAGTGTACCCAAGAGCCTCTCGGTGGATGCTAGACTGTACCCAAGAGCCTCTAGGTTGATGCTGCAGTCTACCCAAGAGCCTCTAGGGGGATGCTGCAGTACCCAAGAGCCTCTAGGGGGATTCTGCAATACCCAAGAGCCTCTAGGGGGATGCTGCAGTCTACCCAAGTGGCGTCGGGAGCAACTGCTTGCTTGCGCGTTACCACTCCACTGTGTCTCCCTGTCATGGCTTGTACACCATCAGTACAGACACCAACACATCTTGACCACCAAAGTCCATTAGATGTCACAAAGCTGTCCAGTACTTTAAAAATATCCTCTCCTGTTGTCCTGGTTTCCAGTGGTTTGCAGAAGAGGATGTATTCTTTAATTGACCCCCCCCCCCCCCCGTACACGTAACGGACATATACCAGGAGCTGTGCCAGGCCTGTTGACTCATCCAGCTGTAACAGACATATACCAGGAGCTGTGCCAGTCTGTTGACTCATCCAGCTGTAACGGACATATACCAGGAGCTATGCCAGGCCTGTTGACTCATCCAGCTGTAACAGACATATACCAGGAGCTGTGCCAGTCTGTTGACTCATCCAGCTGTAACGGACATATACCAGGAGCTATGCCAGGCCTGTTGAATCATCCAGCTGTAACAGACATATACCAGGAGCTGTGCCAGGCCTGTTGACTCATCCAGCTGTAACAGACATATACCAGGAGCTGTGCCAGTCTGTTGACTCATCCAGCTGTAACGGACATATACCAGGAGCTGTGCCAGGCCTGTTGACTCATCCAGCTGTAACAGACATATACCAGGAGCTGTGCCAGTCTGTTGACTCATCCAGTTGTAACAGACATATACCAAGAGCTGTGCCAGTCTGTTGACTCATCCAACTGTAACAGACATATACCAGGAGCTGTGCCAGTCTGTTGACTCATCCAGCTGTAACGGACATGTACCAGGAGCTGTGCCAGGCCTGTTGACTCATCCAGTTGTAACAGACATATACCAGGAGCTGTGCCAGTCTGTTGACTCATCCAGCTGTAACGGACATATACCAGGAGCTGTGCCAGGCCCACCACGTCTGTTGACTCATCCAGCTGTAACGGACATATACCAGGAGCTGTGCCAGTCTGTTGACTCATCCAGCTGTAACAGACATCTACCAGGAGCTGTGCCAGGCCTGTTGACTCATCCAGCTGTAACAGACATCTACCAGGAGCTGTGCCAGGCCTGTTGACTCATCCAGCTGTAACAGACATATACCAGGAGCTGTGCCAGTCTGTTGACTCATCCAGCTGTAACGGACATATACCAGGAGCTGTGCCAGGCCCACCACGTCTGTTGACTCATCCAGCTGTAACGGATATATACCAGGAGCTGTGCCAGTCTGTTGACTCATCCAGCTGTAACAGACATCTACCAGGAGCTGTGCCAGGCCTGTTGACTCATCCAGCTGTAACAGACATCTACCAGGAGCTGTGCCAGGCCTGTTGACTCATCCAGCTGTAACAGACATTTACCAGGAGCTGTGCCAGTCTGTTGACTCATCCAGCTGTAACGGACATATACCAGGAGCTGTGCCAGGCCTGTTGACTCATCCAGCTGTAACGGACATATACCAGGAGCTGTGCCAGGCCTGTTGACTCATCCAGCCGTAACGGACATATACCAGGAGCTGTGCCAGGCCTGTTGACTCATCCAGCTGTAAACAGACATATACCAGGAGCTGTGCCAGGCCTGTTGACTCATCCAGCTGTAACAGACATCTACCAGGAGCTGTGCCAGGCCTGTTGACTCATCCAGCTGTAACGGACATCTACCAGGAGCTGTGCCAGGCCCACCACGCCTGTTGACTCATCCAGCTGTAACGCACAGAATTCACCGGCTTGTATGCGAAGCAGTAATTGTTTCGAAACATGTCCTGCCATGTCACTGATGCATCGTGAAACAGCGTTGTTTGACGAAGACATTGTCTGTATAGTGCTTTGGCCTTTTTCCACCCAGCATTGTAACAGCAGGAGAAGTCCTCCACAACAGTATATGGGTCTCGCCTGTCCCAGCCACTCAGTAGCTCCCCATACAAGATGTTTCTAGCCTCGTCTTATTCATGGTTATCTGTTGCTTTTATACACGTCTTACTACTCGAAAGGCGTCTTTAGAACTTGCACAAAAGACTCCCGTGACTTGTTTTTCAATTTGACATGTTTAGTTTCTAATGAACTAGACACAGGTCGTTCAACCCAACCCAACTATCCCCCGCCTCTACCTACCTGGCTGTCTACCTGAGATGAACCTGTAATAACCCACCTATCAGATGAACCTGTAATAACCCACCTATCAGATTAACCTGTACTAATTCACCAATCAGATGAACCTGTAATAACCCACCTATCAGATTAACCTGTACTAATTCACCAATCAGATGAACCTGTAATAACCCACCTATCAGATTAACCTGTAATAACCCACCTATCAGATTAACCTGTAATAACCCACCTATCAGATTAACCTGTAATAACCCACCTATCAGATTAACCTGTAATAACCCACCTATCAGATTAACCTGTACTAATTCACCTATCAGATTAACCTGTAATAACCCACCTATCAGATTAACCTGTACTAATTCACCTATCAGATTAACCTGTACTAATTCACCTGTCAGATTAACCTGTACTAACCCACCTATCAGATTAACCTGTAATAACCCACCTATCAGATTAACCTGTAATAACCCACCAATCAGATTAACCTGCACTAATTTACCTGTCAGATTAACCTGTAATAACCCACCAATCAGATTAACCTGCATTATAAACAGGGTGGTTCAGTCCTGAATGCTGATTGGCTGACAGCTGTGGTATATCAGACCGTATACCACGGGTATGATAAAATATTTATTACGTTGGTAACCAGTTTATAATAGCAATAAGGCACCTCGGGGGTTTGAGTGTATATTGGCCATATACCACACCCCCTCGGGACTTGTTGCATAAATAACCGACCTACAATTGATGTCAGAAGTTTACATACACCTTTCGCCAAATACATTTCAACTCAGTTTTTCACAATTCCTGACATTTAATCCTAGTAAGAATTCCCTGTCTTAGGTCAGTTAGGATCACCACTTTATTTTAGGGATTTGAAATGTCAGAATAATAGTAGAGATAATTATTTATTTCAGCTTTTATTTCTTTCATCACATTCCCAGTGGGTCAGTAGTTTACATGCATTCAATTAGTATTTGGTAGCATTGCCTTTAAATTGTTTAACTTCGGTCAAACGTTTCGGGTAGCCTTCCACAAGCTTCCCACAATAAGTTGGGTGAATTTTGGACCATCCCTCCTGACAGAGCTGGTGTAACTGAGTCAGGTTTGTAGGCCTCCTTGCTCGCACACGCTTTTTCAGTTCTGCCCACACATTTTCTGTAGGATTGAGGTCAGGGCTTTATGATGGCCACTCCAATACCTTAACTTCGTTGTCCTTAAGCCATTTTGCCACAACTTTGGAAGTATGCTTGGGGTCATTGTCCATTTGGAAGACCCATTTGTAACCAAGCTTTAACTTCCTGACTGATGTCTTGAGATGTTGCTTCAATATATCCACATAATTTCCCTTCTCATGAAGCCATCTTTTTTGTGAAGTGCACCAGTCCCTCCTGCAGTAAAGCACCCCCACAACATGATGCTGCCACCCCCGTGCTTCACGGTTGGGATGGTGTTCTTCGTCTTGCAAGCCTCGCCCTTTTTCCTCCAAACATAACGATGGTCATTGTGGCCAAACAGTTCTATTTTTGTTTCAGCAGACCAGAGGACATTTCTCCAAAAAGTACAATCTTTGTCCCCATGTGCAGTTGCAAACCGTAGTCTGGCTTTTTTATGGCGGTTTTGGAGCAGTGGCTTCTTCCTTGCTGAACGGCCTTTCAGGTTATGTCGATATAGGACTCGTTTTACTGTGGATATAGATACTTTTGTACCTGTTTCCTCCAGCATCTTCACAAGGTCCAATGCTGTTGTTCTGTGATTGATTTGCACTTTTCACAGCAAAGTACATTCATCTCTAGGAGACAGAACGCGTCTCCTTCCTGAGTGGTATGACGGCTGCGTGGTCCCATGGTGTTTATACTTGCGTACTATTGTTTGTACAGATGAACGTGGTACCTTCAGGCGTTTGGAAATTGCTCCCAAGGATGAACCAGACTTGTGGAGGTCCACAATTTATTTTTTGAGGTCTTTTGATTTTCCCATGATGTCAAGCAAAGAGGCACTGAGTTTGAAGGGAGGCCTTGAAATACATTTACATTTAACATTTAAGTCATTTAGCAGACGCTCTTATCCAGAGCGACTTACAAATTGGTGAATTCACCTTCTGACATCAGTGGAACAGCCACTTTACAATACAAAATACATCTACAGGTAGACCTCCAATTGACTCAAATGATGTCAATTAGCCTATCAGAAGCTTCTAAAGACAATACATAATTTTCTGGAATTTTCCAAGCTGTTTAAAATCACAATCATCTTTGTGTATGTAAACTTCTGACTCAGTGGAATTGTGATAAAATGAATTATAAGTGAAATAATCTGTCTGTAAACAATTGTTGGAAAAATGACTTGTGTCAAAGTAGATATCCTAACCGACTTGCCAAAACTATAGTTTGTTAACAAGAAATTTGTGGAGTGGTTGAAAAACTAGTTTTAATGACTCCAACCTAAGTGTATGTAAACTAGTTTTAATGACTCCAACCTAAGTGTATGTAAACTAGTTTTAATGACTCCTAACCTAAGTGTATGTAAACTAGTTTTAATGACTCCTAACCTAAGTGTATGTAAACTAGTTTTAATAACTCCAACCTAAGTGTATGTAAACTAGTTTTAATGACTCCTTACCTAAGTGTATGTAAACTAGTTTTAATGACTCCTAACCTAAGTGTATGTAAACTAGTTTTAATGACTCCTAACCTAAGTGTATGTAAACTAGTTTTAATGACTCCAACCTAAGTGTATGTAAACTAGTTTTAATGACTCCAACCTAAGTGTATGTAAACTAGTTTTAATGACTCCTAACCTAAGTGTATGTAAACTTCAGACTTCAACTGTATCAACCACAACACACACCCCTATCAACCACAACACACACCCCTATCAACCACAACACACACCCCTATCAACCACAACACACACCCCTATCAACCACAACACACAGCCCTATCAACCACAACACACACCCCTATCAACCAACTACCGGGCGGTACCGGTACCCGTGATACCGGTTTCTTAACATCTTCTACCCACCAGAACACTCCTGAACAGCCAATCAAAGGGCTTCCCAGACACCACTTTTACACTGCTGCTCCTCTCTGTTTATAATCTATGCATAGTCACTTTAATAACTCTACCAACAAGTATATATTACCTGAATTACCTCGACAAACCTGTGTCCCCCACACATTGACTCTGTACCGGTACCCCCTGTATATAGCCTACACATTGACTCTGTACCGGTACCCCCTGTATATAGCCTCCACATTGACTCTGTACCGGTACCCCCCTGTATATAGCCTCCACATTGACTCTGTACCGGTACCCCCTGTATATAGCCTCCACATTGACTCTGTACCGGTACCCCCTGTATATAGCCTCCACATTGACTCTGTACCGGTACCCCCTGTATATAGCCTCCACATTGACTCTGTACCGGTACCCCCTGTATATAGCCTTCACATTGACTCTGTACCGGTACCCCCTGTATATAGCCTCCACATTGACTCTGTACCGGTACCCCCTGTATATAGCCTCCACATTGACTCTGTACCGGTACCCCCTGTATATAGCCTCCACATTGACTCTGTACCGGTATCCCCTGTATATAACCTCCACATTGACTCTGTACCGTAACACCCTGTATATAGCCTCCACATTGACTCTGTACCGGTACCCCCTGTATATAGCCTCCACATTGACTCTGTACCGGTACCCCCTGTATATAGCCTCCACATTGACTCTGTACCGGTACCCCCTGTATATAGCCTCCACATTGACTCTGTACCGGTACCCCCTGTATATAGCCTCCACATTGACTCTGTACCGGTACCCCCTGTATATAGCCTCCACATTGACTCTGTACTGGTACACCCTGTATATAGCCTCCACATTGACTCAGTACCGGTACCCCCTGTATATAGCCTCCACATTGACTCTGTACCGGTACCCCCTGTATAGAGTCTCCACATTGACTCTGTACCGGTACCCCCTGTATATAGCCTCCACATTGACTCTGTACCGGTACCCCCCTGTATATAGCCTCCACATTGACTCTGTACCGGTACCCCCTGTATATAGCCTCCACATTGACTCTGTACCGGTACCCCCTGTATATAGCCTACACATTGACTCTGTACCGGTACCCCCTGTATATAGCCTCCACATTGACTCTGTACCGGTACCTCCTGTATATAGCCTCCACATTGACTCTGTACCCCCTGTATATAGCCTACACATTGACTCTGTACCAGTACCCACCTGTATATAGCCTACACATTGACTCTGTACCGGTACCCCCTGTATATAGCCTCCACATTGACTCTGTACCCCCTGTATATAGCCTACACATTGACTCTGTACCAGTACCCCCTGTATATAGCCTACACATTGACTCTGTACCAGTACCCCCTGTATATAGCCTACACATTGACTCTGTACCGGTACCCCCTGTATATAGCCTACACATTGACTCTGTACCGGTACCCCCTGTATATAGTCTCGTAGTCAGCATTTCACAGTACAGTCAACACCTGTTGTATTCAGCATGAAGCAAATAACATTTGATGAGACAACACACACTCACACCTATAAAACACTCACGCACACGCACACACACACACACACACACGCACACACACACACGAAACCCAGAGGTGAAGATAATGACTCGACAAGCCTGTTCATTCAGACCCTTAATGATCTCCTTTTGCTCTCTTACCATGACATAGTGACGTTGCATCTCCGTCTTCTCATTGGACAGCTTGTCGTACTCCACCTTAAGACTTTAAAACAGGGAGACAAGGTGTCCATTTACAGGTGTCTCTCTGAATCCCTCCCCCACCTCCTCCCCCACCTCCTCCCCCACCTCCTCCTCCCTCACCTCCTCCTCCCCCACCTCCTCCCCCACCTCCCCCCCCCCACCTCCTCCCTCCCCCACCTCCCCCACCACCTCCCCCACCACCTCCTCCCCCACCTCCTCCTCCCCCACCTCCTCCTCCCCCACCTCCTCCCCCACCTCCTCTAAAGTAGGCAATAGGGCTCTGGTCTAAAGTAGTGTACTATATAGGGAATAGGGTTCTGGTCTAAAGTAGTGCACTATATAGGGAATAGGGCTCTGGTCTAAAGTAGTGCACTATATAGGGAATAGGGCTCTGGTCTATAGTAGTACCACTATATAGGGAATAGGGCTCTGGTCTATAGTAGTGCACTATATAGGGAATAGGGCTCTGGTCTATAGTAGTACCACTATATAGGGAATAGGGCTCTGGACTATAGTAGTGCACTATATAGGGAATAGGGCTCTGGTCTATAGTAGTACCACTATATAGGGAATAGGGCTCTGGACTAAAGTAATTACCTGTGATACTGGGCCTGCAGGAACTGACTAGTTACCCCAGATACTGGGCCTGCAGGAACTGACGAGTTACCCCAGATACTGGGCCTGCAGGAACTGACTAGTTACCCCAGATACTGGGCCTGTAGGAACTGACGAGTTACCCCAGATACTGGGCCAGCAGGAACTAACTAGTTACCCCAGATACTGGGCCAGCAGGAACTAACTAGTTACCACAGATAATGGGCCTGCAGGGACTGACTAGTTACCTGTGATACTGGGCCTGCAGGAACTGACTAGTTACCTGTGATACTGGGCCAGCAGGAACTGACTAGTTACCCCAGATACTGGGCCTGTAGGAACTGACTAGTTATCTGTGATACTGGGCCTGCAGGAACTGACTAGTTACCCCAGATACTGGGCCTGCAGGAACTGACTAGTTATCTGTGATACTGGGCCTGCAGGAACTGACTAGTTACCCCAGATACTGGGCCTGCAGGGACTGACTAGTTATCTGTGATACTGGGCCTGCAGGGACTAACTAGTTACCCCAGATACTGGGCCTGTAGGAACTGACTAGTTATCTGTGATACTGGGCCTGCAGGAACTGACTAGTTACCCCAGATACTGGGCCTGCAGGGACTGACTAGTTATCTGTGATACTGGGCCTGCAGGGACTGACTAGTTACCCCAGATACTGGGCCTGCAGGAACTGACTAGTTACCCCAGATACTGGGCCTGCAGGAACTGACTAGTTATCTGTGATACTGGGCCTGTAGGAACTGACTAGTTACCCCAGATACTGGGCCAGCAGGAACTGACTAGTTATCTGTGATACTGGGCCTGCAGGAACTGACTAGTTATCTGTGATACTGGGCCTGCAGGGACTGACTAGTTACCCCAGATACTGGGCCTGCAGGAACTGACTAGTTACCCCAGATACTGGGCCTGCAGGAACTGACTAGTTATCTGTGATACTGGGCCTGCAGGAACTGACTAGTTATCTGTGATACTGGGCCTGCAGGGACTGACTAGTTACCCCAGATACTGGGTCTGCAGGGACTGACTAGTTACCCCAGATACTGGGCCTGCAGGAACTGACTAGTTACCCCAGATACTGGGCCTGCAGGAACTAACTAGTTACCCCAGATACTGGGCCAGCAGGAACTGACTAGTTATCTGTGATACTGGGCCTGCAGGAACTAACTAGTTACCCCAGATACTGGGCCTGCAGGAACTAACTAGTTACCCCAGATACTGGGCCAGCAGGAACTGACTAGTTATCTGTGATACTGGGCCAGCAGGAACTGACTAGTTATCTGTGATACTGGGCCAGCAGGAACTAACTAGTTATCTGTGATACTGGGCCTGCAGGAACTGACTAGTTATCTGTGATACTGGGCCAGCAGGAACTAACTAGTTATCTGTGATACTGGGCCTGCAGGGACTGACTAGTTACCCCAGATACTGGGTCTGCAGGGACTGACTAGTTATCTGTGATACTGGGCCTGCAGGGACTGACTAGTTACCTGTGATACTGGGCCTGTAGGAACTGACTAGTTACCCCAGATACTGGGCCTGCAGGGACTGACTAGTTATCTGTGATACTGGGCCAGCAGGAACTGACTAGTTACCCCAGATACTGGGCCTGCAGGGACTGACTAGTTACCCCAGATACTGGGCCTGCAGGAACTGACTAGTTACCCCAGATACTGGGCCTGCAGGAACTGACTAGTTACCCCAGATACTGGGCCTGCAGGAACTGACTAGTTACCCCAGATACTGGGCCTGCAGGAACTGACTAGTTACCCCAGATACTGGGCCTGTAGGAACTGACTAGTTACCCCAGATACTGGGCCTGCAGGAACTGACTAGTTACCCCAGATACTGGGCCTGCAGGAACTAACTAGTTACCTGTGATACTGGGCCAGCAGGAACTGACTAGTTACCCCAGATACTGGGCCTGCAGGGACTGACTAGTTACCTGTGATACTGGGCCTGTAGGAACTGACTAGTTACCCCAGATACTGGGCCTGCAGGGACTGACTAGTTACCCCAGATACTGGGCCTGCAGGAACTGACTAGTTACCCCAGATACTGGGCCTGCAGGGACTGACTAGTTACCCCAGATACTGGGCCTGCAGGGACTGACTAGTTACCCCAGATACTGGGCCTGCAGGAACTGACTAGTTACCTGTGATACTGGGCCTGCAGGGACTGACTAGTTACCCCAGATACTGGGCCTGCAGGGACTGACTAGTTATCTGTGATACTGGGCCTGCAGGGACTGACTAGTTACCTGTGATACTGGGCCTGCAGGGACTGACTAGTTACCCCAGATACTGGGCCTGCAGGGACTGACTAGTTACCCCAGATACTGGGCCTGCAGGGACTGACTAGTTACCCCAGATACTGGGCCTGCAGGAACTGACTAGTTACCTGTGATACTGGGCCTGCAGGGACTGACTAGTTACCCCAGATACTGGGCCTGCAGGGACTGACTAGTTATCTGTGATACTGGGCCTGCAGGGACTGACTAGTTACCTGTGATACTGGGCCTGCAGGGACTGACTAGTTACCTGTGATACTGGGCCTGCAGGGACTGACTAGTTACCCCAGATACTGGGCCTGCAGGGACTGACTAGTTACCCCAGATACTGGGCCTGCAGGGACTGACTAGTTACCTGTGATACTGGGCCTGCAGGGACTGACTAGTTACCTGTGATACTGGGCCTGTAGGAACTGACTAGTTACCCCAGATACTGGGCCTGCAGGAACTGACTAGTTACCCCAGATACTGGGCCTGCAGGGACTGACTAGTTATCTGTGATACTGGGCCTGCAGGAACTGACTAGTTACCCCAGATACTGGGCCTGCAGGAACTGACTAGTTACCCCAGATACTGGGCCTGCAGGGACTGACTAGTTATCTGTGATACTGGGCCTGTAGGAACTGACTAGTTACCCCAGATACTGGGCCTGCAGGGACTGACTAGTTACCCCAGATACTGGGCCTGCAGGGACTGACTAGTTACCCCAGATACTGGGCCTGCAGGGACTGACTAGTTATCTGTGATACTGGGCCTGCAGGAACTGACTAGTTATCTGTGATACTGGGCCTGCAGGGACTGACTAGTTATCTGTGATACTGGGCCTGCAGGAACTGACTAGTTATCCCAGATACTGGGCCTGCAGGGACTGACTAGTTATCTGTGATACTGGGCCTGCAGGAACTGACTAGTTATCTGTGATACTGGGCCTGCAGGGACTGACTAGTTACCCCAGATACTGGGCCTGCAGGGACTGACTAGTTATCTGTGATACTGGGCCTGCAGGGACTGACTAGTTACCCCAGATACTGGGCCTGCAGGGACTGACTAGTTATCTGTGATACTGGGCCTGCAGGGACCGACTAGTTATCTGTGATACTGGGCCTGCAGGGACTGACTAGTTACCCCAGATACTGGGCCTGCAGGAACTGACTAGTTACCCCAGATACTGGGCCTGCAGGGACTGACTAGTTATCTGTGATACTGGGCCTGTAGGAACTGACTAGTTACCCCAGATACTGGGCCTGCAGGGACTGACTAGTTATCTGTGATACTGGGCCTGCAGGAACTGACTAGTTATCTGTGATACTGGGCCTGCAGGAACTGACTAGTTATCTGTGATACTGGGCCTGCAGGGACTGACTAGTTACCCCAGATACTGGGTCTGCAGGAACTGACTAGTTACCTGTGATACTGGGCCTGCAGGGACTGACTAGTTACCCCAGATACTGGGCCTGCAGGAACTGACTAGTTACCCCAGATACTGGGCCTGCAGGAACTAACTAGTTACCCCAGATACTGGGCCTGCAGGAACTGACTAGTTATCTGTGATACTGGGCCTGCAGGGACTGACTAGTTACCTGTGATACTGGGCCTGCAGGGACTGACTAGTTATCTGTGATACTGGGCCTGCAGGGACTGACTAGTTACCTGTGATACTGGGCCTGCAGGGACTAACTAGTTACCCCAGATACTGGGCCTGCAGGGACTAACTAGTTACCCCAGATACTGGGCCTGCAGGAACTGACTAGTTATCTGTGATACTGGGCCTGCAGGGACTGACTAGTTACCCCAGATACTGGGCCTGCAGGAACTAACTAGTTACCCCAGATACTGGGCCTGCAGGAACTGACTAGTTATCTGTGATACTGGGCCTGCAGGGACTGACTAGTTACCTGTGATACTGGGCCTGCAGGGACTGACTAGTTACCCCAGATACTGGGCCTGCAGGGACTGACTAGTTATCTGTGATACTGGGCCTGCAGGAACTGACTAGTTATCTGTGATACTGGGCCTGCAGGAACTGACTAGTTACCCCAGATACTGGGCCTGCAGGGACTGACTAGTTATCTGTGATACTGGGCCTGCAGGAACTGACTAGTTATCTGTGATACTGGGCCTGCAGGGACTAACTAGTTATCTGTGATACTGGGCCTGCAGGAACTGACTAGTTATCTGTGATACTGGGCCTGCAGGGACTAACTAGTTATCTGTGATACTGGGCCTGCAGGAACTGACTAGTTATCTGTGATACTGGGCCTGCAGGAACTGACTAGTTATCTGTGATACTGGGACTGCAGGGACTGACTAGTTATCTGTGATACTGGGCCTGCAGGAACTAACTAGTTACCTGTGATACTGGGCCTGCAGGAACTGACTAGTTACCTGTGATACTGGGCCTGCAGGGACTAACTAGTTATCTGTGATACTGGGCCTGCAGGAACTGACTAGTTATCTGTGATACTGGGCCTGCAGGAACTAACTAGTTACCTGTGATACTGGGCCTGCAGGAACTGACTAGTTATCTGTGATACTGGGCCTGCAGGGACTGACTAGTTATCTGTGATACTGGGCCTGCAGGGACTGACTAGTTACCTGTGATACTGGGCCTGCAGGGACTGACTAGTTACCTGTGATACTGGGCCAGCAGGGACTGACTAGTTACCTGTGATACTGGGCCAGCAGGGACTGACTAGTTATCTGTGATACTGGGCCTGCAGGGACTGACTAGTTACCTGTGATACTGGGCCTGCAGGGACTGACTAGTTACCTGTGATACTGGGCCTGCAGGGACTGACTAGTTACCTGTGATACTGGGCCAGCAGGGACTGACTAGTTACCCCAGATACTGGGCCTGCAGGGACTGACTAGTTACCTGTGATACTGGGCCAGCAGGGACTGACTAGTTACCCCAGATACTGGGCCTGCAGGGACTGACTAATTACCTGTGATACTGGGCCTGCAGGGACTGACTAGTTACCCCAGATACTGGGCCTGTAGGAACTGACTAGTTACCCCAGATACTGGGCCTGCAGGGACTGACTAGTTACCCCAGATACTGGGCCTGCAGGAACTGACTAGTTACCCCAGATACTGGGCCTGCAGGAACTGACTAGTTATCTGTGATACTGGGCCTGCAGGGACTGACTAGTTATCTGTGATACTGGGCCTGCAGGAACTGACTAGTTATCTGTGATACTGGGCCTGCAGGGACTAACTAGTTACCCCAGATACTGGGCCTGCAGGGACTAACTAGTTACCCCAGATACTGGGCCTGCAGGGACTGACTAGTTACCTGTGATACTGGGCCTGCAGGGACTAACTAGTTACCCCAGATACTGGGCCTGCAGGAACTGACTAGTTATCTGTGATACTGGGCC
This sequence comes from Oncorhynchus masou masou, assembly GCF_036934945.1. NCBI lineage: Eukaryota > Metazoa > Chordata > Actinopteri > Salmoniformes > Salmonidae > Oncorhynchus > Oncorhynchus masou. The sequence goes on from NC_088226.1 coordinate 71,730,492, forward strand.
AGCAGGGACTGACTAGTTACCCCAGATACTGGGCCTGCAGGGACTGACTAGTTATCTGTGATACTGGGCCTGCAGGGACTGACTAGTTACCTGTGATACTGGGCCTGCAGGGACTAACTAGTTACCCCAGATACTGGGCCTGCAGGAACTGACTAGTTATCTGTGATACTGGGCCTGCAGGGACTGACTAGTTATCTGTGATACTGGGCCTGCAGGAACTGACTAGTTATCTGTGATACTGGGCCTGCAGGGACTGACTAGTTATCTGTGATACTGGGCCTGCAGGGACTGACTAGTTATCTGTGATACTGGGCCTGCAGGAACTGACTAGTTATCTGTGATACTGGGCCTGCAGGGACTGACTAGTTACCCCAGATACTGGGCCAGCAGGAACTGACTAGTTATCTGTGATACTGGGCCTGCAGGAACTGACTAGTTACCCCAGATACTGGGCCTGCAGGAACTGACTAGTTACCCCAGATACTGGGCCTGCAGGAACTGACTAATTACCCCAGATACTGGGCCAGCAGGAACTGACTAGTTATCTGTGATACTGGGCCTGCAGGGACTGACTAGTTACCCCAGATACTGGGCCTGCAGGAACTGACTAGTTACCCCAGATACTGGGCCTGCAGGAACTGACTAGTTACCTGTGATACTGGGCCTGCAGGAACTGACTAGTTACCCCAGATACTGGGCCTGCAGGGACTAACTAGTTACCCCAGATACTGGGCCTGCAGGGACTGACTAGTTACCTGTGATACTGGGCCTGCAGGAACTGACTAGTTACCCCAGATACTGGGCCTGCAGGGACTGACTAGTTATCTGTGATACTGGGCCTGTAGGAACTGACTAGTTACCCCAGATACTGGGCCTGCAGGGACTGACTAGTTATCTGTGATACTGGGCCTGCAGGAACTGACTAGTTACCTGTGATACTGGGCCTGCAGGGACTGACTAGTTATCTGTGATACTGGGCCTGCAGGAACTGACTAGTTACCCCAGATACTGGGCCTGCAGGGACTAACTAGTTATCTGTGATACTGGGCCTGCAGGAACTGACTAGTTACCCCAGATACTGGGCCTGCAGGGACTGACTAGTTATCTGTGATACTGGGCCTGCAGGGACTGACTAGTTACCTGTGATACTGGGCCTGTAGGAACTGACTAGTTACCCCAGATACTGGGCCTGCAGGGACTGACTAGTTATCTGTGATACTGGGCCTGCAGGAACTGACTAGTTACCCCAGATACTGGGCCTGCAGGGACTGACTAGTTACCCCAGATACTGGGCCTGCAGGAACTGACTAGTTACCCCAGATACTGGGCCAGCAGGAACTGACTAGTTACCCCAGATACTGGGCCAGCAGGAACTGACTAGTTACCCCAGATACTGGGCCTGCAGGAACTGACTAGTTATCTGTGATACTGGGCCTGCAGGGACTGACTAGTTATCTGTGATACTGGGCCTGCAGGAACTGACTAGTTATCTGTGATACTGGGCCTGCAGGGACTGACTAGTTACCCCAGATACTGGGCCTGCAGGGACTGACTAGTTACCCTAGATACTGGGCCTGCAGGGACTGACTAGTTACCCTAGATACTGGGCCTGCAGGGACTGACTAGTTACCCCAAATACTGGGCCTGCAGGAACTGACTAGTTACCTGTGATACTGGGCCTGCAGGGACTGACTAGTTACCCCAGATACTGGGCCTGCAGGAACTGACTAGTTACCCCAGATACTGGGCCTGCAGGAACTGACTAGTTATCTGTGATACTGGGCCTGCAGGAACTGACTAGTTATCTGTGATACTGGGCCTGCAGGAACTGACTAGTTACCCCAGATACTGGGCCTGCAGGAACTGACTAGTTACCCCAGATACTGGGCCTGCAGGAACTGACTAGTTACCACAGATACTGGGCCTGCAGGAACTGACTAGTTACCTGTGATACTGGGCCTGCAGGGACTGACTAGTTATCTGTGATACTGGGCCTGCAGGGACTGACTAGTTACCACAGATACTGGGCCTGCAGGGACTGACTAGTTACCTGTGATACTGGGCCTGCAGGGACTGACTAGTTACCCCAGATACTGGGCCTGCAGGAACTGACTAGTTACCTGTGATACTGGGCCTGCAGGAATTGACTAGTTACCCCAGATACTGGGCCTGCAGGGACTGACTAGTTACCCCAGATACTGGGCCTGCAGGGACTGACTAGTTATCTGTGATACTGGGCCTGCAGGGACTGACTAGTTATCTGTGATACTGGGCCTGCAGGGACTGACTAGTTATCTGTGATACTGGGCCTGCAGGGACTGACTAGTTACCCCAGATACTGGGCCTGCAGGGACTGACTAGTTACCCCAGATACTGGGCCTGCAGGGACTGACTAGTTATCTGTGATACTGGGCCTGCAGGGACTGACTAGTTATCTGTGATACTGGGTCTGCAGGGACTGACTAGTTATCTGTGATACTGGGCCTGCAGGGACTAACTAGTTACCTGTGATACTGGGCCTGCAGGGACTAACTAGTTATCTGTGATACTGGGCCTGCAGGAACTGACTAGTTACCCCAGATACTGGGCCTGCAGGGACTAACTAGTTACCTGTGATACTGGGCCTGCAGGGACTGACTAGTTACCTGTGATACTGGGCCTGCAGGGACTGACTAGTTACCTGTGATACTGGGCCTGCAGGGACTAACTAGTTATCTGTGATACTGGGCCTGCAGGAACTGACTAGTTACCCCAGATACTGGGCCTGCAGGGACTAACTAGTTACCTGTGATACTGGGCCTGCAGGGACTGACTAGTTACCTGTGATACTGGGCCTGCAGGGACTAACTAGTTATCTGTGATACTGGGCCTGCAGGAACTGACTAGTTACCCCAGATACTGGGCCTGCAGGGACTAACTAGTTACCTGTGATACTGGGCCTGCAGGAACTAACTAGTTACCCCAGATACTGGGCCTGCAGGGACTGACTAGTTATCTGTGATACTGGGCCTGCAGGGACTGACTAGTTACCCCAGATACTGGGCCTGCAGGAACTGACTAGTTATCTGTGATACTGGGCCTGCAGGGACTGACTAGTTACCCCAGATACTGGGCCAGCAGGGACTGACTAGTTACCTGTGATACTGGGCCTGCAGGAACTGACTAGTTACCCCAGATACTGGGCCTGCAGGAACTGACTAGTTACCCCAGATACTGGGCCTGCAGGGACTAACTAGTTACCCCAGATACTGGGCCTGCAGGAACTGACTAGTTACCCCAGATACTGGGCCTGCAGGGACTGACTAGTTATCTGTGATACTGGGCCAGCAGGGACTGACTAGTTACCCCAGATACTGGGCCTGCAGGAACTGACTAGTTACCCCAGATACTGGGCCTGCAGGAACTGACTAGTTACCCCAGATACTGGGCCTGCAGGAACTGACTAGTTACCCCAGATACTGGGCCTGTAGGAACTGACTAGTTACCCCAGATACTGGGCCTGCAGGGACTAACTAGTTACCTGTGATACTGGGCCTGCAGGAACTGACTAGTTACCTGTGATACTGGGCCTGCAGGAACTGACTAGTTACCCCAGATACTGGGCCTGCAGGGACTAACTAGTTACCTGTGATACTGGGCCTGCAGGGACTGACTAGTTACCCCAGATACTGGGCCTGTAGGAACTGACTAGTTACCCCAGATACTGGGCCTGCAGGGACTAACTAGTTACCCCAGATACTGGGCCTGCAGGGACTGACTAGTTATCTGTGATACTGGGCCTGCAGGAACTGACTAGTTACCCCAGATACTGGGCCTGCAGGGACTGACTAGTTACCCCAGATACTGGGCCTGCAGGGACTGACTAGTTATCTGTGATACTGGGCCTGCAGGAACTGACTAGTTACCCCAGATACTGGGCCTGCAGGAACTGACTAGTTACCCCAGATACTGGGCCTGCAGGGACTAACTAGTTACCTGTGATACTGGGCCTGCAGGAACTGACTAGTTACCCCAGATACTGGGCCTGCAGGAACTGACTAGTTATCTGTGATACTGGGCCTGCAGGAACTGACTAGTTATCTGTGATACTGGGCCTGCAGGAACTGACTAGTTACCCCAGATACTGACCCTGCAGGAACTGACTAGTTACCCCAGATACTGACCCTGCAGGGACTGACTAGTTACCCCAGATACTGGGCCTGCAGGGACTAACTAGTTATCTGTGATACTGGGCCTGCAGGGACTAACTAGTTACCCCAGATACTGGGCCTGCAGGGACTAACTAGTTACCCCAGATACTGGGCCTGCAGGAACTGACTAGTTACCTGTGATACTGGGCCTGCAGGAACTGACTAGTTACCCCAGATACTGGGCCTGCAGGAACTGACTAGTTACCCCAGATACTGGGCCTGCAGGGACTAACTAGTTACCTGTGATACTGGGCCAGCAGGAACTGACTAGTTACCTGTGATACTGGGCCTGCAGGGACTGACTAGTTACCCCAGATACTGGGCCTGCAGGGACTAACTAGTTACCTGTGATACTGGGCCTGCAGGAACTGACTAGTTACCCCAGATACTGGGCCTGCAGGGACTAACTAGTTACCTGTGATACTGGGCCTGCAGGGACTAACTAGTTACCTGTGATACTGGGCCAGCAGGGACTAACTAGTTACCCCAGATACTGGGCCTGCAGGGACTAACTAGTTATCTGTGATACTGGGCCTGCAGGGACTAACTAGTTACCTGTGATACTGGGCCTGCAGAAACTGAAACTCGTCCTTGATCCTGTCGCAGGACTCTGCTACGGTGAACTTGAACCCAGGCTGACTCGGCTGACCATGTCCAGGTGCCTGAAACAACATGGGAGAACATCACCTGGTCAGGTGAGATCATTAGAGAGCTATGATGCACACGCAACAAATACAAGTTTCGTCTTCACATTTATTGAAATCAATAGGCTATATTCAGTCCATCATTAGGACGGGTGTGTGTATTTCAGTCCATCATTAGGACAGGTGTTTACATATTTCAGCCCATCATTAGGACAGGTGTGTGTATTTCAGCCCATCATTAGGACAGGTGTGTGTATTTCAGCCCATCATTAGGACAGGTGTGTGTATTTCAGCCCATCATTAGGACAGGTGTGTGTATTTCAGCCCATCATTAGGACAGGTAATTATATATTTCAGCCCATCATTAGGACAGGTGTGTATTTCAGCCCATCATTAGGACAGGTGTATATTTCAGCCCCTCATTAGGACAGGTGTGTGTATTTCAGCCCATCATTAGGACAGGTAATTATATATTTCAGCCCATCATTAGGACAGGTGTGTATTTCAGCCCATCATTAGGACAGGTGTTGATATATTTCAGCCCATCATTAGGACAGGTGTATATTTCAGCCCATCATTAGGACAAGTGTTTATATATTTCAGCCCATCATTAGGACAAGTGTTTATATATTTCAGCCCATCATTAGGACAGGTGTTTATATATTTCAGCCCATCATTAGGACAGGTGTATATTTCAGCCCATCATTAGGACAGGTGTTGATATATTTCAGCCCATCATTAGGACAGGTGTATATTTCAGCCCATCATTAGGACAGGTGTGTATTTCAGCCCATCATTAGGACAGGTGTATATTTCAGCCCCTCATTAGGACAGGTGTGTGTATTTCAGCCCATCATTAGGACAGGTAATTATATATTTCAGCCCATCATTAGGACAGGTGTGTATTTCAGCCCATCATTAGGACAGGTGTTGATATATTTCAGCCCATCATTAGGACAGGTGTATATTTCAGCCCATCATTAGGACAAGTGTTTATATATTTCAGCCCATCATTAGGACAAGTGTTTATATATTTCAGCCCATCATTAGGACAGGTGTTTATATATTTCAGCCCATCATTAGGACAGGTGTATATTTCAGCCCATCATTAGGACAGGTGTTGATATATTTCAGCCCATCATTAGGACAGGTGTATATTTCAGCCCATCATTAGGACAGGTGTGTATTTCAGCCCATCATTAGGACAGGTGTATATTTCAGCCCATCATTAGGACAGGTGTATATTTGAGCACATCATTAGGAAAGGTATATGTATTTCAGTCCATCATTAGGACAGGTATATGTATTTCAGTCCATCATTAGGACAGGTGCATATTTCAGCCCATCATTAGGACAGGTGAGTGTATTTCAGCCCATCATTAGGACAGGACAGGTGTATTTTTTACACTAGATTGGTCAGCCTGTGTTACAGCGTCTCGTAGAATAATGGGGCATCAGTATTTCACATTGGAAGGACAGGAGGCATAAAATATGTATTCCACCCTGCCTGCTGTTTGGCACTCTGGGACAGTGCTCTCAGATCTAGTAACAGCCCCCCCCCCCTCCAGTCCATGTAATATAATTCATAATGAAAGGCAAAACTGATCCTAGATCTGGACTTCTCCCCCGAAACACTATGTGAACACAGGATTTCATTCATAGATGTAGCTATTATTTGTGTTCCAGATTATAATGAGTGTTTGTCTACGAGTCCATCTGGGGTAACTAACGTAACACTCCTAGCTACTGCGGTAGCTATGCCAACAGTAGCGTTCTGACAAAAGGAGGGAGTGAGATTTTTATTTTTATTATTTTTTTTACAAGCAGCTCCAGACGTGCAGCTCTTGTAATGCCGAGCATAAACACCATCACATCCACGGCGTTTTACTTGGCATGGATGGATGGGTTGACAGTGCCAGAGAAGAGGGGTTTGGTCTAAAACACTTTATTTTCTTTACCTTTGGAAGTCAAAGCAGATGCCACTTTGGTTTTGTTTATGCGGGTATATAGCACCTAAACAATCATCTCTCCAACATCACACCATTACACACACAAATTTGACTTCTGATAGGAGTATGATAGCTAATATTGTTGTTAATGTAGCTAGCTAGCTACAGTAAGAGTGTGGCAAATCATATTTCCGTCGCTTTAGTTCAAGGCAACAGTATGGTGAAAAATCTTTTGACAAGACAGACAGCGAGAACAAGACTCAGTTGTTGTAGGACTCTCCTTTCAAAAAAAGAGAAGGATGAAACATTAGAAAAGGGAGACAACAACGTACAGGATGTCGGCCCTGAGGATACATCTTCAACTGGATCCTCTGTTTATTTGGATGGGAGAAGCGCCAGCTTCGGGTCGTCTGGTGAGGAGACGGTCAGAGTCTGGCTGGTCTCTGCTCCTCTCACAACAACTGTGGTGGAGGTGGTGGAGGGTGGTGAGGAGGTGGAGGGGGAGGTGGTGGAGGAGGGGGAGGAGATGGTGTGGAGGAGGAGGTGGTGGAGGAGATGGTGGTGGAGGAGGAGGAGGTGGTGGAGATGGTGGTGGAGGAGGAGGTGGTGGAGGGGTGGAGGAAGTGGTGGAGGGGGAGGTGGAGGAAGTGGTGGAGGGGGAGGTGGAGGAAGTGGTGGAGGGGGAGGTGGAGGAAGTGTTGGAGGGGGAGGTGGAGGGGGAGGAGGAGGGGTGTAGGAAGTGGTGGAGGTGGAGGAGGAGGAGGGGTGGAGGAGGTGGTGGTGGTGGAGGAGGAGGGGTGGAGGAGGAGGAGGGGTGGAGGAGGTGGAGGAGAACTCCTCAAAATCCTTCCTTGAAGACGCGATTTAATCTGTTGGTTGAAAACAGAAGGAAGATTTCAGCCTATACTGGCTGATAGAAATAATCAGTGGGCAAAACCGGTCATAGGCTAACCGGATGTGTTACAACAAAAACAACATACACGTGATCACCATTAACTAGCTAACAACAGTAGTTAACATGAGATAGTGCCACGTTATTTTTCACACCAGCAGCAGTGTGGCCGATCGTAACCACAGTGTGGCTGTAAATTTCACTTTCCCAAACTTGATACAGCAACGACGGCTGGTTTAACGGGAAGTACAAACAAACAACCCCCTTGTTTAGCTAGTCCAAACCTCAGCTAGTAATACCCAGCGCTAGTCTCTTACCTGTGTGTTTAGTACTCAGATGATTTGATGTCAAACGTACACGAATTCGCTTTTAAATCCGTCCCAAAAGGAAGAGGGTGGGGGGTGTCTGGATGGCGAGAAGGTTCGTGGATCAACGCAGACCACGCCGGGCATCCTCTCCCGGTGCACCCTGCTTCTCTCTCGGTCTAGGACTAAGTTAGCCCATGAAATACGGTCCGGTTCAAGACGAAACGATTTCTCTAGTTTACTTACTGTACTTGAGACGTTTTTTAAATGTATTTTTTTGTGTGGGGGGGGAAGATGGCTGCTGCTTTAATCCAAAGGTAATGTTCTCATGTACGTCTTCCCCCTCGAATTTGAAAACGTAGCTAACATGGTTAAATGAGAGTTACTCCTTTTCGATAATTGTCACATATCGCAGTTCATCCACAGCAAGCCTTTTTGTCCACCCCCGTCCGGGTCGGTGCCACACACACACAGGCATTCTACAGCACCGGGGCTGAAACGGTCGTGAAAGCGCTTCTTTTGTCTGTCCAATCAGATTTGCTCTGAATTCTCTGATAGGCTCAGAGACCTATCAGAGAACGATGTCCCCACGTGGGAGCCCTCGGTTTCCACTTGAGCGTTCGTTTTGGGACGCGATCTTTTCTCTCTCGTCAGAGGAGTCTGTTCAAATCAAAGTGACGTAGGGTAAGGACAGCCTCGGAGGGATTTAAAAGCTGATATGCATAATACTGCTTTATAGTTCATTACTGGTTACTTAATGGTTACCCGGACTATCTGCACTAACGCTATATTGCACAGCCTCTATGCATGAGGGTTATATATATATATAACGAAGCTATATACACACACATATGCATACTGACACAACACAAACAAACATACACACACACTTTTACACTCATCAAATGCTGCTGCTAATCTGTAATTTATTTTACTCTTATTATTATCTATCCTGATGACTAGTCACTTTACCATGCCTTTATGTACATATCTACCTCAAATACCTTATTATTATCTATCCTGATGTCTAGTCACTTTACCCTGCCTTTATGTACATATCTACCTCAAATACCTTATTATTATCTATCCTGATGACTAGTCACTTTACCCTGCCTTCATGTACATATCTACCTCCAATACATCATACCTCTGCACAATGATCTAGTACTGGTACTGCCTGTATATAGCTCCACATTGATCTGGTACTTCCTGTGTATAGCTCCACATTGATCTGGTACTTCCTGTGTATAGCTCCACATTGATCTGGTACTTCCTGTATATAGCTCCACATTGATCTGGTACTTCCTGTGTATAGCTCCACATTGATCTGGTACTTCTTGTATATAGCTCCACATTGATCTGGTACTTCCTGTGTATAGCTCCACATTGATCTGGTACTTCCTGTATATAGCTCCATGTTGATCTGGTACTGCCTGTTTATAGCTCCACATTGATCTGGTACTCCCTGTATGTAGCTCCACATTGATCTGGTACTGGTACTCCCTGCATATAGCTCCACATTGATCTGGTACTTCCTGTATATAGCCCCACATTGATCTGGTACTCCCTGTATATAGCTCCATGTTGATCTGTTACTCCCTGTATATAGCTCCACATTGATCTGGTACTCCCTGTATATAGCTCCATGTTGATCTGGTACTTCCTGTATATCGCTCCACATTAATCTGGTACTCCCTGTATATAGCTCCATGTTGATCTGGTACTCCCTGTATATAGCTCCACATTGATCTGGTACTCCCTGTATATAGCTCCACATTGATCTGGTACTCCCTGTATATAGCTCAACAATGATCTGGTACTCCCTGTATATAGCTCCACATTGATCTGGTACTTCCTGTATATAGCTCCACATTGATCTGGTACTGGTACTCCCTGTATATAGCTCCATGTTAATCTGGTACTCCCTGTATATAGCTCCACAATGATCTGGTACTTCCTGTATATAGCCCCACATTGATCTGGTACTCCCTGTATATAGCTCCACATTGATCTGGTACTTCTTGTATATAGCTCCACATTAATCTGGTACTCCCTGTATATAGCTCCATGTTGATCTGGTACTCCCTGTATATAGCTCCATGTTGATCTGGTACTCCCTGTATATAGCTCCTCGTTGATCTGGTACTCCCTGTATATAGCTCCATGTTGATCTGGTACTCCCTGTATATAGCTCCATGTTGATCTGGTACTCCCTGTATATAGCTCCATGTTGATCTGGTACTCCCTGTATATAGCTCCACATTGATCTGGTACTCCCTGTATATAGCTCCATGTTGATCTGTTACTCCCTGTATATAGCTCCACATTGATCTGGTACTCCCTGTATATAGCTCCATGTTGATCTGGTACTTCCTGTATATCGCTCCACATTAATCTGGTACTCCCTGTATATAGCTCCATGTTGATCTGGTACTCCCTGTATATAGCTCCACATTGATCTGGTACTCCCTGTATATAGCTCCATGTTGATCTGGTACTCCCTGTATATAGCTCCACATTGATCTGGTACTCCCTGTATATAGCTCCATGTTGATCTGGTACTCCCTGTATATAGCTCCATGTTGATCTGGTACTCCCTGTATAAAGCTCCACAATGATCTGGTACTCCCTGTATATAGCTCCACATTGATCTGGTACTCCCTGTATATAGCTCCACATTGATCTGGTACTCCCTGTATATAGCTCCACATTGATCTGGTACTCCCTGTATATAGCTCCACATTGATCTGGTACTCCCTGTATATAGCTCCACATTGATCTGGTACTCCCTGTATATAGCTCCATGTTGATCTGGTACTTCCTGTATATAGCTCCACATTCTTGTGTATTTTATTCCTCTTTTGCTACTATCAATCTTTGTATCATTACTTTTTAACTCTGCATTGTTGGGAAGGGTTCCTAAACAAGCATTTCACGGTTAAATCTACACCCGTTGCATTCAGCACATGTGACAAATAAAATTTTATTTTCACTGGTTTCCTCCTGTCACGTGACCAAATCGCTGTCCGGTGCAGTCAAATGGAACGCATCAAAAAATGATATCTGACGTCATCCTTTTCGCCCTATCCTACATTTTTTTTTTGTCGACGTTATTGTAATATAAGAATATTAAGTCAACATACTTACTCTGCATATTCTATAGATGTGCTTAGTCTCTTTTTTGTTTTTTGCAAGCATTTTTGAATTTGCGATATGCCATAGGCCTACATTTCAAAATATGTGCTCTCCGTTCAGAACAAACAGTTCGCCTGCTTGTTGCCTGGGTACGGTCTGAAAGGAGTGGCACGAGAGCTAAACATCCGGTACCCAGGCTATCCTGCGAACTATGTCCTTTGATGCATGTAATAGTACATGTTTGGGGGTAAATTGGTAACATCGTGTGGGTAAGATTATGCAGGCGTTGTCTCATCATAATCATTGAACCATTCACGAATTTCTATTACAGTTCATCTAGCTACAAACTCTGAATACGTAATTAGCCTAATAGGCTATATAGAAAAGAAATGCCTAGCCACAATGGTTCCTCGTCTTTTTTCGGTTACTGAACTACCACCTGAATTTTGCTCTGCCAGGAATACCCCTAAAGTACCTCTTCGTGTGCATTTTACTAGCAAGCCTATGGTCTCATGAGTCCTCTCAATTACCCCTGTGGAAAGGCCAAGTAAACCAGGTTTGAGAACGAAATACTGGCCTAAATAGATATATGGTTATTATATTGCTGTTTACTAAAATGCATAGCATCTTAACAACATATAGATCAGAGTGTACATGTCGACATCTGGATGTTGCTGAGCTCGGGATGATTGTTCAGGATCTGATCTGCGTGAACGACATTTTAACAAGCTTTCGCATGCCTGAGCTCGCACAGAGCTCCACAACTTACAGCGGCTCTGACCCACGTGGGTTCCCTTCACAGACTTTACAAGCTCCTCGTCCAATCGCCGCGCAGCACTCTTACTCGCTCGATAGCTATTGGTCGGATTGTTTCAAGCCTGTTTACGCAAGAGTTAGGCTGTCAATCAAGGCCACGCGGGGGTCAAAAGCACTAACAAAATGTCTGCTCCTCGGTCCGGGGTACTGCTCTGGCGGTGAATAGTGGGGGCTGCCCAGAAATGGATGCTTCATTAATTATCTTAGAATGCCTTTCCTTTCCAGTCCAAACAATCTGTTCTGTTAGGCACCACGTGGTAATGAGAGTCTAGATTAAACAATAGGGGAGGGAGGGGGGTGGAAGCATGAAAACACTTACTAACAAGCTGAAGTGGTGTTTGTTGTTATCTACAAGGAATTCATTAATTCAATGATCAAACATGATGGGAATGAAATCAACATATTCTGTTCATGTAATCTTACTAGCGGCGACTGGAATACGATTACGTTCTGCAAACAGTCAAACGATCAACAGAATAATTCAGGTGCGATCGTGTCAGTTGGAACATGCATGATAATACTACTCAGATTTGTATGTAACGTTTATGGTAGTAATTTATTTAACTTTGTCTCCTCGGTAAGAAAAAGCACCACTTATTTTTAAAATTAGGAATCCGATGTGCCATTTGTTTATTTCTGTGTTTACGTGACTAATGCTACTACTTTTTGGAAAATGTGTTGTAATTAAAATAATAAAGTAATATGTATTCAGTTGATAGGCTGTGTTTACAAAATGTCATGTATAATGGCATGTATAATGGCATGTATAATGTCATGCATAATGTCATGCATGATGTCGTGTATGATGTCGTGTATGATGTCGTGTATAATGTCGTGTATAATGTCGTGTATAATGTCGTGTATAATGTCATGTATGATGTCATGTATGATGTCATGTATGATGTCATGCATAATGTCATGTATAATGTCATGTATAATGTCATGCATAATGTCATGCATAATGTCATGCATAATGGCATGTATGATGTCATGTATGATGTCATGTATAATGGCATGTATGATGGCATGTATAATGTCATGCATAATGTCATGCATAATGTCATGCATAATGTCATGTATAATGGCATGTATGATGTCATGTATAATGGCATGTATGATGTCATGTATAATGTCATGTATAATGTCATGCATAATGTCATGCATAATGTCATGCATAATGTCATGTATAATGTCATGTATAATGTCATGTATAATGTCATGTATAATGTCATGTATGATGTCATGTATGATGTCATGTATACTGTCATGTATAATGTCATGCATAATGTCATGCATAATGTCATGTATAATGGCATGTATAATGTCATGTATAATGTCATGTATAATGTCATGTATAATGTCATGTATAATGTCATGTATAATGGCATGTATAATGTCATGTATAATGTCATGTATAATGTCATGTATAATGTCATGCATAATGTCATGCATAATGTCATGTATAATGGCATGTATAATGGCATGTATGATGTAAAGGTCATGAATTCATTGTAAAGTATTGTGGTGCGTCGTCCTTCTTCCACTGTCACTAAACACACTTCGTTTTGATTTGAAACGCAAACTATCAAAATTACAGTTTGAATCTCTCGCTATATATATATATATATATATATATATATATGATCAAGCATCATGTATAATGTCATGTATAATGTCATGTATAATGTCATGCATAATGTCATGTATAATGGCATGAATAATGTCATGTATGATGTCATGTATAATGGCATGTATAATGTCATGCATAATGTCATGTATAATGGCATGCATTGGATGTCAGAAGGTGAATTCACCAATTTGTAAGTCGCTCTGGATAAGAGCGTCTGCTAAATGACTTAAATGTAATGTAAATGTAATAATGTCAGGTATGATGTCAGGTATGATGTCATGTATGATGTCATGTATAATGTCATGCATAATGTCATGTATAATGTCATGTATAATGTCATGTATAATGGCATGTATAATGTCATGTATAATGGCATGTATAATGGCATGTATAATGTCATGTATAATGGCATGTATAATGTCATGTATAATGTCATGTATAATGGCATGTATAATGTCATGTATAATGGCATGTATAATGGCATGTATAATGGCATGTATAATGTCATACATAATGTCATGTATAATGTCATGTATAATGGCATGTATAATGTCATGTATAATGTCATGTATAATGTCAGGTATAATGGCATGTATAATGTCATGTATAATGTCATGTATAATGTCAGGTATAATGGCATGTATAATGTCAGGTATAATGTCATGTATAATGTCAGGTATAATGGCATGTATAATGGCATGTATAATGTCATGTATAATGTCATGCATAATGGCATGTATAATGTCAGGTATAATGTCATGTATAATGTCAGGTATAATGTCATGTATAATGTCATGTATAATGTCATGTATAATGTCATGTATAATGTCAGGTATAATGGCATGTATAATGTCATGTATAATGGCATGTATAATGTCATGTATGATGTCAGGTATAATGTCATGTATAATGTCATGTATAATGTCAGGTATAATGTCAGGTATAATGTCATGTATAATGTCAGGTATAATGGCATGTATAATGTCATGTATAATGTCATGTATAATGTCAGGTATAATGGCATGTATAATGGCATGTATAATGTCATGTATAATGTCATGTATAATGTCATGCATAATGGCATGTATAATGTCAGGTATAATGTCATGTATAATGTCAGGTATAATGGCATGTATAATGGCATGTATAATGTCATGTATAATGTCATGTATAATGTCATGTATAATGTCATGTATAATGTCAGGTATAATGGCATGTATAATGTCATGTATAATGGCATGTATAATGTCATGTATAATGGCATGTATAATGTCATGTATAATGTCATGTATAATGTCATGTATAATGTCATGTATAATGTCATGTATAATGTCATGTATAATGGCATGTATAATGTCATGTATAATGGCATGTATAATGTCATGTATAATGTCATGTATAATGTCATGTATAATGTCATGTATAATGGCATGTATAATGTCATGTATAATGTCATGTATAATGTCATGTATAATGGCATGTATAATGGCATGTATAATGTCATGTATAATGGCATGTATAATGGCATGTATAATGTCATGTATGATGTCATGTATAATGTCATGTATAATGTCAGGTATAATGTCATGTATAATGTCATGTATAATGTCATGTATAATGGCATGTATAATGTCATGTATAATGGCATGTATAATGGCATGTATAATGTCAGGTATAATGTCATGTATAATGTCATGTATAATGTCATGTATAATGTCATGTATAATGTCATGTATAATGTCATGTATAATGGCATGTATAATGTCAGGTATAATGGCATGTATAATGGCATGTATAATGGCATGTATAATGGCATGTATAATGGCATGTATAATGTCATGTATAATGTCATGTATAATGGCATGTATAATGGCATGTATAATGGCATGTATAATGTCATGTATAATGTCATGTATAATGTCAGGTATAATGGCATGTATAATGGCATGTATAATGGCATGTATAATGTCATGTATAATGGCATGTATAATGTCATGTATAATGTCATGTATAATGTCATGTATAATGGCATGTATAATGGCATGTATAATGTCATGTATAATGTCATGTATAATGGCATGTATAATGGCATGTATAATGTCATGTATAATGTCATGTATAATGGCATGTATAATGGCATGTATAATGTCATGTATAATGTCATGTATAATGTCATGTATAATGGCATGTATAATGGCATGTATAATGTCATGTATAATGTCATGTATAATGTCATGTATAATGGCATGTATAATGGCATGTATAATGTCATGTATAATGGCATGTATAATGGCATGTATAATGTCATGTATAATTTCATGCATAATGTCGTGTATAATGTCATGTATAATGTCATGTATAATGTCATGTATAATGTCATGTGTAATGTCATGTATAATGGCATGTATAATGGCATGTATAATGGCATGTATAATGTCATGTATAATGTCATGTATGATGTCATGTATAATGGCATGTATAATGCCATGTATAATGTCATGTATAATGTCATGTATAATGTATAATGTCATGCATGATGTCATGTATGATGTCATGTATAATGTCATGTATAATGTCATGTATAATGTCATGTATAATGTCATGTATAATGTCATGTATAATGTCATGTATAATGTATAATGTCATGTATAATGGCATGCATAATGTCATGTATAATGTCATGTATAATGGCATGTATAATGTCATGTATAATGTCATGTATAATGTCATGTATAATGTATAATGTCATGTATAATGGCATGCATAATGTCATGTATGATGTCATGTATAATGTCATGTATGATGTCATGTATGATGTCATGTATAATGTCATGTATAATGTCATGTATGATGTCATGTATAATGGCATGCATAATGTCATGTATGATGTCATGTATAATGGCATGTATAATGGCATGTATAATGTCATGTATAATGGCATGTATAATGTCATGTATAATGTCATGTATAATGGCATGTATAATGTCATGTATAATGGCATGTATAATGGCATCTATAATGGCATGTATAATGGCATGTATAATGTCATGTATAATGGCATGTATAATGGCATGTATAATGTCATGTATAATGGCATGTATAATGTCATGCATAATGTCATGCATAATGGCATGTATAATGGCATGTATAATGGCATGTATAATGTCATGTATAATGTCATGCATAATGTCATGCATAATGTCATGTATAATGTCATGCATAATGTCATGTATAATGGCATGTATAATGGCATGTATAATGTCATGTATAATGGCATGTATGATGTCATGTATAATGTCATGTATAATGTCATGTATAATGTCATGTATAATGTCATGTATAATGTATAATGTCATGTATAATGGCATGCATAATGTCATGTATAATGTCATGTATAATGGCATGTATAATGTCATGTATAATGTCATGTATAATGTCATGTATAATGGCATGTATAATGTCATGTATAATGTCATGTATAATGTCATGTATAATGTCATGTATAATGTCATGCATGATGTCATGCATGATGTCATGTATAATGTATAATGTCATGTATAATGGCATGTATAATGTCAGGTATAATGTCATGTATAATGTCATGTATAATGTCATGTATGATGTAAAGGTCATGAATTCATTGTAAAGTATTGTGCTGCGTCGTCCTTCTTCCACTGTCACTAAACACACTTCGATTTGATTTGAAACACAAACTATCAAAATTACAGTTTGAATCTCTCGCTATATATATATATATATGATCAAGCATAGTGTAGCTTTGCTGGTATTTGTGGTGTAGGTTAGGAACTACACAGTGAAACATTAAGAATTGAGAATGACTGAACACAATTGTTCAAATTTGATTTGATTCTCACCAACAACCAAAGGGCTGTGGGATATTTGTGTTATATCCAAGATAGAGAGTAGAAGAACTGGTCTGTGAGAAATTCAAAGGGCTGTGGGATATGTGTGTTATATCCAAGGTAGAGAGAAGAAGAACTGGTCTGTGAGAAATTCAAAGGGCTGTGGGATATGTGTGTTATATCCAAGGTAGAGAGAAGAAGAACTGGTCTGTGAGAAATTCGAGCAGTGTTGTACACAGGCTAATCTTTCACAGGCTAATCTTTCACAGGCTACCGCCCACATGCCTTTCAATAGAGAGTGATCTTAGGAGAAAGTCCACTGTGTTCAGCTTACCCTGCACTAACACAAATAACACGAACACATCTACCTCTACTAAGCTTCTCAGTAAAGCAATACAATCAAGTAAGCCTCACCGATGAAAAGTGCTGAAAATATCCCATGTTAACATACGTAACTTAAGAAACAAGGTTCATAAAGTGAATATCTTGCTTGTAACAGATGACAATCATATTCTGATCGTCTCTGAAACTCACTTAGACAATACCTTTGACGATACAGTATACAATAAAAGGTTATAACGTCTACAGAAAAGACAGGAATGCCAATGGGGGAGGTGTTGCTGTTTATATTCAGAACCACATTCCTGTAAAGATTAGAGAGGATCTCATGTTAAATACTGTTGAAGTAATCTGGCTACAGGTTCATCTGCCTCACCTAAAGCCCATTCTGGTGGGAGGCTGCTAATATACCACCAAGCGCTAACAGTCATTATCTGGATAATGTGTAAAATGCTTGATAAATGTATTTGATTTGAACAAAGAGGTATATTTCCTGGGTGATTTAAATATTGACTGGCTTTAATCAAGCTGCCCACTCAATAAAAAGCTTCAAACTGTAACCATAGCCTGGAACCTGGTTCAGGTTATCAGTGAAACTACCAGGGTAGTTACAAACAGCACAGGAATGACATCATCAACATGTATTGATCACATCTTTACTAATGCAGCAGAAATCTGCGTTAAAGCAGTATCCAAATCCATCAGATGTATTGATCACAATATAGTAGCCATATCGAGCAACCAGACGCTGCTGGTCTGTGGTGTGTAATGAGGAGCAACCAGACGCTGCTGGTCTGTGGTGTGTAATGAGGAGCAACCAGATGCTGCTGGTCTGTGGTGTGTAATGAGGAGCAACCAGACGCTGTTGGTCTGTGGTGAGTAATGAGGAGCAACCAGACGCTGCTGGTCTGTGGTGAGTAATGAGGAGCAACCAGACTCTGCTGGTCTGTGGTGTGTAATGAGGAGCAACCAGACGCTGCTGGTCTGTGGTGTGTAATGAGGAGCAACCAGACGCTGTTGGTCTGTGGTGAGTAATGAGGAGCAACCAGACGCTGCTGGTCTGTGGTGTGTACTGAGGAGCAACCAGACGCTGCTGGTCTGTGGTGTGTAATGAGGAGCAACCAGACGCTGCTGGTCTGTGGTGAGTAATGAGGAGCAACCAGACGCTGTTGGTCTGTGGTGAGTAATGAGGAGCAACCAGACGCTGTTGGTCTGTGGTGAGTAATGAGGAGCAACCAGACGCTGCTGGTCTGTGGTGTGTAATGAGGAGCAACCAGACGCTGCTGGTCTGTGGTGAGTAATGAGGAGCAACCAGACGCTGCACTTGACACATTTATGAACTTGCTCATCCCAGTTACTAATAAGCAGGTACCCATTATGAAAATGACTGTAAAAATGGTTAAATCCCCTGTGGATTGATGAGGAATTGAAACATGGCTTGAGGAGGATGAGCCAAAAGGAAAAGCAAATAAGTCTTCACAAATAACTGGCAAACGTACGGAAAACTGACTAAACCGAATAAAAAGAAGAAACAACACTATGAAACAAAGATACACGACGTACAGAACGACAGTAAAAAGCTTTGGCAGCACCTTCCGTGACATTTTGGGGAAAAAGGCAAACTCAGCTCCATTGTTCATTAAATCAGATGGATCATTCATTACAAAACTGACTGATATTGCCAACTACTTTAATTATTGTTTTATTGGCAAGATTAGAAAATTTAGATATATATATATGTATATATATGGAAGAGGTGAGAAAATGTATTGTTGTCTATGACAAGCCGCCATGGTTTAACAACCAGGATGGAAAATTACTGAGGATATTGCAACATTTTTAATTTTAAGCCGACTAGAGAGTGTGTGGCCCTCAGGCCTGGAGGGAAGCTGAAGTCATTCCACTACCTAAGAATAGTAAAACCCCCTTTACTGGCTCAAATATCTGACCAATCAGCCTGTTACAAACCCCCAAAAAATGAGATTGTGTTTGACCAGATACAATGGTATTTCACAGTAAACAAATTGACAACAGACTTTCAGCATGCTGATAGGGAAGGACATTCAGCAAGCACAGCACTTACACAAATGACTGATGATTGGCTGAGAGAAATTGACGATCAAATGATTGTGGGGGCTGTCTTGTTAGACTTCAGTGCAGCTTTTGACATTATCGATCATAGTCCTGCTGCTGGAAAAACGTGTGTGATATGGCTTTACACCACCTGCTATAATGTGGATAAAGAGTTAAAGTGTTACTTGTCCAACAGAACACAGAGGGTGTTCTTTAATGGAAGCCTCCAATATAATTCAGGTAGAATCAGGAATTCCTCAGGGCAGCTGTCTAGGCCCCTTACTATCTTCACGCCATACTAACGACCTGCCACTGGCTTGGAGTAAAGCCAGTTTGTCTATGTATGTGGATGACTCAACACTGTACACGTCAGCTACTACAGCGACTGAAATGACTGCAACACTCAACAAAGAGCTGCAGTTAGTTTCAGAATGGATGGCAAGGAATAAGTTAGTCCTAAATATTTCAAAAACTAAAAGCATTGTATTTGGGACAAATCATTCACTAAACTCTAAACCACAACTAAATCTTGTAATAAATAATGTGGAATTTGAGCTAGTTGAGGTGACTAAACTGCTTTGAGTAACCGTGGATTGTAAACTGGCATGTTCAAAACATCAACATTAGCTAAGATGGGGAGAAGTCTGTCCATAATAAAGCGCTGCTCTGCCTTCTTAACAGCACTATCAACAAGGCAGGTCCTAGTTGCTACCTTCTTAACAACACTATCAACAAGGCTGGTCCTAGTTGCTACCTTCTTAACAACACTATCAACAAGGCAGGTCCTACAGGTCCTAGTTTCTACCTTCTTAACAACACTATCAACAAGGCAGGTCCTACAGGCCCTAGTTTCTACCTTCTTAACAGCACTATCAACAAGGCAGGTCCTACAGGCCCTAGTTTCTACCTTCTTAACAACACTATCAACAAGGCAGGTCCTACAGGCCCTAGTTTCTACCTTCTTAACAACACTATCAACAAGGCAGGTTCTACAGGCTCTAGTTTCTACCTTCTTAACAACACTATCAACAAGGCAGGTCCTACAGGCTCTAATTTTGTCGCACCTGGACTACTGTTCAGTCGTGTGGTCAGGTGCTACAAAGAGGGACTTAGGAAAATTGCAATTGTCTCAGAACAGTGCAGCGCTGCTGGCCGTTGGATGTACACAGAGAGATAACATTAATAATATCCATGTCAATCTCTCCTGGCTGAAAGTGGAGGAGAGATTGACTTCATCACTACTTGTATTTATGAGAGGTATTGACATGTTGAATGCACCGAGCTGTCTGTTTGAACTACTGGCACACAGTTTGGACAGACTGTGAAGCAACACAAACATAGACACAGGCACATGCGTACACAGACAATAACATACGCACTATACACACACGTACACATGGATTTAGCACTGTAGATATGTGGTAGTGGGGGCCTGAGGGCACACAGTGTGTTGTGAAATCTGTGAGTGTGTTTTTAAAATTATGTAAGCTGCCTTGATTTTGCTGGACCCCAGGAAGAGTAGCTGCTGCCTCGGCAGGAACTAATGGGGATCCATAATAAACCCCAGGAAGAGTAGCTGCTGCCTCGGCAGGAACTAATGGGGATCCATAATAAACCCCATGAAGAGTAGCTGCTACCTCGGCAGGAACTAATGGGGATCCATAATAAACCCCAGGAAGAGTAGCTGCTGCCTCGGCAGGAACTAATGGGGATCCATAATAAACCCCAGGAAGAGTAGCTGCTGCCTCGGCAGGAACTAATGGGGATCCATAATAAACCCCAGGAAGAGTAGCTGCTGCCTCGGCAGGAACTAATGGGGATCCATAATAAACCCCAGGAAGAGTAGCTGCTGCCTCGGCAGGAACTAATGGGGATCCATAATAAACCCCAGGAAGAGTAGCTGCTGCCTCGGCAGGAACTAATGGGGATCCATAATAAACCCCAGGAAGAGTAGCTGCTGCCTCGGCAGGAACTAATGGGGATCCATAATAAACCCCAGGAAGAGTAGCTGCTGCCTCGGCAGGAACTAATGGGGATCCATAATAAACCCCAGGAAGAGTAGCTGCTGCCTCGGCAGGAACTAATGGGGATCCATAATAAACCCCAGGAAGAGTAGCTGCAGCCTTGGCAGGAACTAATGGGGATCCATAATAAACCCCAGGAAGAGTAGCTGCTGCCTTGACAGGAACTAATGGAGATCCATCATAAACCCCAGGAAGAGTAGCTGCTGCCTTGGCAGGAACTAATGGGGATCCATAATAAACCCCAGGAAGAGTAGCTGCTGCCTCGACAGGAACTAATGGGGATCCATAATAAACCCCAGGAAGAGTAGCTGCTGCCTTGGCAGGAACTCATGGGGTTCCATAATAAACCCCAGGAAGAGTAGCTGCTGCCTTGGCAGGAACTAATGGGGTTCCATAATAAACCCCAGGAAGAGTAGCTGCTGCCTCGGCAGGAACTAATGGGGTTCCATAATAAACCCCAGGAAGAGTAGCTGCTGCCTTGGCAGGAACTAATGGGGATCCACAAAAAAAACACAGGAAGAGAAGCTGCAGCCTTGGCAGGAACTAAATGGGATCCATAATAAACCCCAGGAAGAGTAGCTGCTGCCTTGGCAGGAACTAATGGGGATCCATAATAAACCCCAGGAAGAGTAGCTGCTGCCTTGGTAGGAACTAATTGGGATCCATAATAAACCCCAGGAAGAGTAGCTGCTGCCTTGGTAGGAACTAATGGGGATCCATAATAAACCCCAGGAAGAGTAGCTGCTGCCTTGGCAGGAACTAATGGGGATCCATAATAAACCCCAGTAAGAGTAGCTGCTGTCTTGGCAGGAACTAATGGGGATCCATAATAGCTGCTGTCTTGAAAAATATTTCTTATTTTTTTTACCTTTATTTTACTAGACAAGTCATTTAAGAACAAATTCTTATTTTCAATGACGGCCTAGGAACAGTGGGTTAACTACCTGTTCAGGGGCAGAATGACAGATTTTGTACCTTGTCAGCTTGGGGATTTGAACTTGCAACCTTTTGGTTATTAGTCCAATGCTCTAACCACTAGGCTACACTGCCGCCCCAGTGACAATAGGCCTGGGCTTTACCTTCCCCGGCGAGGGAGATCAGGAGCCTTACCTTCCCCAAGGAGGGAGATCAGGGCGGCAGCAAGCCTAGTGGTTAGAGCGTTGGGCAAGTAACCGAAAGGTTGCTAGATAAAATCCCAGAGCTGACAAGGTAAAAATTTGTCGTCGTAGGCCGTCGTTGAAAATAAGAATTTGTTCTTAACTGACTTGCCTAGTTAAATAAAGGTTCATGAGGAGCCCACCTAGACCTCCACCTGCAGCCACAGCTCCTCCCCCAGCCTCCACTTGCAGACCCTCCCCCAGCCTCCACCTGCAGACCCTCCCCCAGCCTCCACCTGCAGACCCTCCCCCAGCCTCCACCTGCAGACCCTCCCCCAGCCTCCACCTGCAGACCCTCCCCCAGCCTCCACCTGCAGCCCCTCCACCAGCCTCCACCTGCAGCCCCTCCACCAGCCTCCACCTGCAGACCCTCCCCCAGCCTCCACCTGCAGACCCTCCCCCAGCCTCCACCTGCAGACCCTCCACCAGCCTCCATCCCCTCCCCTAGCACCAGCCTCCCCCTGCTGCCACAGCCCCTCCCCCAGCCTCCACCTGCAGCCACAGCGCCTCCCCCAGCACTAGCCTCCACCTGCAGCCACAATCCCTAGGCTATATACAGTAGAGAGGCTATATACAGTAGAGAGGCTATATACAGTAGAGAGGTTATATACAGTAGAGAGGCTATATACAGTAGAGAGGTTATATACAGTAGAGAGGCTACATACAGTAGAGAGGTTATATACAGTAGAGAGTCTATATACAGTAGAGAGGTTGTATACAGTAGAGAGGTTATATACAGTAGAGAGGCTATATACAGTAGAGAGTCTATATACAGTAGAGAGGTTGTATACAGTAGAGAGGTTATATACAGTAGAGAGTCTATATACAGTAGAGAGGTTGTATACAGTAGAGAGGTTATTTACAGTAGAGAGGCTATATACAGTAGAGAGGTTATATACAGTAGAGGCTATATACAGTAGAGAGGTTATATACAGTAGAGAGGCTATATACAGTAGAGAGGCTATATACAGTAGAGAGGTTATATACAGTAGAGAGGCTATATACAGTAGAGAGGTTATATACAGTAGAGGCTATATACAGTAGAGAGGCTATATACAGTAGAGAGGTTATATACAGTAGAGAGGCTATATACAGTAGAGAGGTTATATACAGTAGAGAGGCTATATACAGTAGAGAGGTTATATACAGTAGAGGCTATATACAGTACCCCCGAGCAGGAATACATTTTGTCGTGCCCTCTCCACGACTGTCTTGGTGTGTTTGGACCATTCTAGTTTGTTAGTGATGTGGACACAGGAACTTGAAGCTCTCAACCTGCTCCACTACTGCCCTGTCGATGAGTGGGGGCGTCTCCCTCTCATCTCCTTTGTCTTGATTATGTTGAGGGATAGGTTGTTATTCTGGCACCACCCGGCCAGGTCTCTGCCCTCCTCCCTGTAGGTTGTCTCGTCGTTGTTGGTGATCAGGCCTACCACTGTTGTGTCATCTGCAAACTTAACGATAGTGTTGGAGTCGTGCCTGGCCACGCAGTCATGAGTGAACAGGGAGTACAGGAGGGGACTCAGCACGCACCCCTGAGGGGCTCCATTGTTGAGGATCAGCGTGGTGGATGTGTTGCCTGTTGACCTCTGACTCCAGAAGGATCTAGTCTTGCAATTTGTAGTCTATGTCCTTTCAGATTTGGCAGGGTAGCCTAGTGGTTAGAGTGTTGGACTAGTAACCAAAAGGCTGCAAGTTCAAATCCCTGACCTGACAAGATACTAATCTGTTGTTCTGCCCCTGAACTGTCAGCCCACTGTTCCTAGGCCGTCATTGAAAATAAGAATTTGTTCTTAACTGACTTGCCTAGTTAAATAAAGGTAAAATCAACATTTTACATATGATCATTTTTCACAAAGTAGTTTAGATGTAGTGAACTACTTTTTTCAAAGTATCTTTACTTATGTAAACTATATATTTCTTAAGGTTAGCTTTAGTGTAGTTTAACCTCTTCCAGTATGAAGTAATTGGTAGCTCGGTAAACTACATTTTCAGAGTAGATTCCCCAACACTGCTAATCACTACCTTTCGAGTAAAAATAAATAAATATCCAAAACAACCTTTAATCCTTATTAAAAGTGAGATTGAATTACCAAATCCTATCCAGAGAATCAGAAACTCAATTGTAACATTTAAATATTATTTAAATTTAATTTAAATCCGAATGAGGGAAATCCTAGCAGAAAACTGGCCCCAGATCTAACGCTCTCTCTCCATCAACGTTGTTGTCACTCTAATCCAGTTTGTTAAGTGGTTGATTTGTTAAAAAAAAAAAAAAAACTCTTTAGGACTAATGAGTTTTTAAATCAGTAATATGGTTCATCATTACATTCACATGATACGGTAATGACTTCACATGACTTGGTAGCCTACTATGCTAGGAGAAAATAGGACTGTGGGAACGCTCAATAGACAAAAAAAAATGTACAACGTCTAGCGATCTAAATGACGCAATTAGCAAACACTCTGTTGCCGCTCACATATGGTAGTGTGGGCGATGGGTGTTGCTAGGTGACTACAAAAGTGTTTACACTCCTTATTCTCTGAGGTGTTCTGGTATTGTAGGACAGACTTGTAGATTTCGTATGATCGTCGGCTATGTATAAATGCATTCCAATTCATATTTTTAGAACTACATACTGTAGTATTATCAAATCTAATTTTATTTGTCACATACACATGGTTAGCAGATGTTAATGCGAGTGTAGCGAAATGCTTGTGCTTCTAGTTCCGACAATGCAGTAATAACCAACAAGTAATCTAACTAACAATTCCAAAACTAATATCTTATACACAAGTGTAAGGGGATAAAGAATATGTACATAAAGATAAATGAATGAGTGATGGTACAGAGCAGCATAGGCAAGATACAGTAGATGGTATCGAGTACAGTATATACATGTGAGATGAGTATGTAAACAAAGTGGCATAGTTAAAGTGGCTAGTGATACATGTATTACATAAAGATATATGAATGAGTGATGGTACAGAGCAGCATAGGCATATTATCCCCTTATACAGTGGGGAGAACAAGTATTTGATACACTATATATATATATATATAGTACCTTATATAGTACCTTATAGACATCTCTCGCGAGGCCATAAGGATTTTATTATGAAACTGTCGTTTCAGAGCTTCCATTCACACCGAGAGGAGCATTCAGTATGTCCTCTCAGATAGGCCTACTGTCATCTCAGAGCTTCCATTCACACCGAGAGGAGCATTCAGTATGTCCTCTCAGATAGGCCTACTGTCATCTCAGAGCTTCCATTCACACCGAGAGGAGCATTCAGTATGTCCTCTCAGATAGGCCTACTGTCATCTCAGAGCTTCCATTCACACCGAGAGGAGCATTCAGTATGTCCTCTCAGATAGGCCTACTGTCATCTCAGAGCTTCCATTCACACTGTGAGGAGCATTCAGTATGTCCTCTCAGATAGGCCTACTGTCATCTCAGAGCTTCCATTCACACTGTGAGGAGCATTCAGTATGTCCTCTCAGATAGGCCTACTGTCATCTCAGAGCTTCCATTCACACCGAGAGGAGCATTCAGTATGTCCTCTCAGATAGGCCTACTGTCATCTCAGAGCTTCCATTCACACCGAGAGGAGCATTCAGTATGTCCTCTCAGATAGGCCTACTGTCATCTCAGAGCTTCCATTCACACCGAGAGGAGCATTCAGTATGTCCTCTCAGATAGGCCTACTGTCATCTCAGAGCTTCCATTCACACTGTGAGGAGCATTCAGTATGTCCTCTCAGATAGGCCTACTGTCATCTCAGAGCTTCCATTCACACCGTGAGGAGCATTCAGTATGTCCTCTCAGATAGGCCTACTGTCATCTCAGAGCTTCCATTCACACCGAGAGGAGCATTCAGTATGTCCTCTCAGATAGGCCTACTGTCATCTCAGAGCTTCCATTCACACCGAGAGGAGCATTCAGTATGTCCTCTCAGATAGGCCTACTGTCATCTCAGAGCTTCCATTCACACCGAGAGGAGCATTCAGTATGTCCTCTCAGATAGGCCTACTGTCATCTCAGAGCTTCCATTCACACTGTGAGGAGCATTCAGTATGTCCTCTCAGATAGGCCTACTGTCATCTCAGAGCTTCCATTCACACTGTGAGGAGCATTCAGTATGTCCTCTCAGATAGGCCTACTGTCATCTCAGAGCTTCCATTCACACCGAGAGGAGCATTCAGTATGTCCTCTCAGATAGGCCTACTGTCATCTCAGAGCTTCCATTCACACCGAGAGGAGCATTCAGTATGTCCTCTCAGATAGGCCTACTGTCATCTCAGAGCTTCCATTCACACCGAGAGGAGCATTCAGTATGTCCTCTCAGATAGGCCTACTGTCATCTCAGAGCTTCCATTCACACCGAGAGGAGCATTCAGTATGTCCTCTCAGATAGGCCTACTGTCATCTCAGAGCTTCCATTCACACCGAGAGGAGCATTCAGTATGTCCTCTCAGATAGGCCTACTGTCATCTCAGAGCTTCCATTCACACCGAGAGGAGCATTCAGTATGTCCTCTCAGATAGGCCTACTGTCATCTCAGAGCTTCCATTCACACCGAGAGGAGCATTCAGTATGTCCTCTCAGATAGGCCTACTGTCATCTCAGAGCTTCCATTCACACCGAGAGGAGCATTCAGTATGTCCTCTTAGATAGGCCTACTGTCATCTCAGAGCTTCCATTCACACTGTGAGGAGCATTCAGTATGTCCTCTCAGATAGGCCTACTGTCATCTCAGAGCTTCCATTCACACCGAGAGGAGCATTCAGTATGTCCTCTTAGATAGGCCTACTGTCATCTCAGAGCTTCCATTCACACCGAGAGGAGCATTCAGTATGTCCTCTCAGATAGGCCTACTGTCATCTCAGAGCTTCCATTCACACCGTGAGGAGCATTCAGTATGTCCTCTCAGATAGGCCTACTGTCATCTCAGAGCTTCCATTCACACCGAGAGGAGCATTCAGTATGTCCTCTCAGATAGGCCTACTGTCATCTCAGAGCTTCCATTCACACCGAGAGGAGCATTCAGTATGTCCTCTCAGATAGGCCTACTGTCATCTCAGAGCTTCCATTCACACTGTGAGGAGCATTCAGTATGTCCTCTCAGATAGGCCTACTGTCATCTCAGAGCTTCCATTCACACCGAGAGGAGCATTCAGTATGTCCTCTCAGATAGGCCTACTGTCATCTCAGAGCTTCCATTCACACCGAGAGGAGCATTCAGTATGTCCTCTTAGATAGGCCTACTGTCATCTCAGAGCTTCCATTCACACCGAGAGGAGCATTCAGTATGTCCTCTCAGATAGGCCTACTGTCATCTCAGAGCTTCCATTCACACCGAGAGGAGCATTCAGTATGTCCTCTCAGATAGGCCTACTGTCATCTCAGAGCTTCCATTCACACCGAGAGGAGCATTCAGTATGTCCTCTCAGATAGGCCTACTGTCATCTCAGAGCTTCCATTCACACCGAGAGGAGCATTCAGTATGTCCTCTTAGATAGGCCTACTGTCATCTCAGAGCTTCCATTCACACTGTGAGGAGCATTCAGTATGTCCTCTCAGATAGGCCTACTGTCATCTCAGAGCTTCCATTCACACCGAGAGGAGCATTCAGTATGTCCTCTTAGATAGGCCTACTGTCATCTCAGAGCTTCCATTCACACTGTGAGGAGCATTCAGTATGTCCTCTCAGATAGGCCTACTGTCATCTCAGAGCTTCCATTCACACTGTGAGGAGCATTCAGTATGTCCTCTTAGATAGGCCTACTGTCATCTCAGAGCTTCCATTCACACCGAGAGGAGCATTCAGTATGTCCTCTCAGATAGGCCTACTGTCATCTCAGAGCTTCCATCACCCTTTCCTATTCCCTGCCTGTCACACAGTAATATAGCTCTTGTTGTCCAGGGTGAATTGACTGCACACAAGTGCTTCCACCAGCTGTTGACTTCACACACGTTAGCTCCTCCACACGTTAGCTCCTCCACACGTTAGCTCCTCCAGCTAGCTCTGTTAGCTCCTCCACACGTTAGCTCCTCCAGCTAGCTCTGTTAGCTCCTCCAGCTAGCTCTGTTAGCTCCTTCACACGTTAGCTCCTCCACACGTTAGCTCCTCCAGCTAGCTCCGTTAGCTCCTCCACACATTAGCTCCTCCAGCTAGCTCCGTTAGCTCCTCCACACGTTAGCTGCTCCAGCTAGCTCCGTTAGCTCCTCCACACGTTAGCTCTCTGTGGGTGCAGTGCCCGTAACTACGTGTGACGGCACCGAGATCCGGGCCTTAAAATAAACACGCAAAAACAATGTAGGAACTCAGTCAAAGGTCTCAACTTCTGGTTAGCAGTAATAGTTGAATACACAAGCTGCCATTTCGAAAAACTTGTTTGTGAATCAGCAGTTTTTTTCTCTTGTTATATGTAACTCGCTGACAGTAGGTACGGTTAACATGCCCACAATAATATCATTATTCAGATTCATTTAATAGTTTGATTTAAATGTTTACATGCTTTGCAAAAATAATGATTTCCCTAATAATCATGTTACCTGTTTCCATGGACACATCTGAAATCAGGGAACGTGATTGGACATTGGATAAATGCAGAAAATGGCCATTCAAAATGAAGGTTCTACCACAGCGACCATGTTCTTTTTGGGACGCCTATTTGATTCTGACTTTGGACATATAATGTTGGTATGTGAAAACAATTTATAAGATACATACATTTTAGTTTTTCCAAACTCACTTATGCGACTGGTTAGTGTTTTTTTTTCCATTCACCTTACGGGACTGTTTGTTTTAGTCTTTTATTGTTTTGTTCAGTGTTCAGTTATTTTATTAAAAATATGAACACTTACCACGCTGTGCTTTGGTCCTCATCTCCTTCCACCACAGACGGTCGGTACACAAGTTAAATTAAACAGATTAAGTTGTTTACGTGACTACTCTGCCTGCTACAATAATCACTTTTGTGTTATTAACGTGCATGTAAATATACACAGTGAACCCTTGTTCTTCATGATGCTCTCTGCGCTTTTAAAGGACCTCTGAGACTATCACAGTGCAGGTGCATTTATACGGAGACTTGATTACACACAGGTGGATTGTATCTATCATCATTAGTCATTTAGGTCAACATTGGATCATTCAGAGATCCTCACTGAACTTCTGGAGAGAGTTTGCTGCACTGAAAGTAAAGGGGCTGAATAATTTTGCAAGGCCAATTTTTCAGTTTTTGATTTGTTAAAAAAAGTTTGAAATATCCAATAAATGTCGTTCCACTTCATGATTGTGTCCCACTTGTTGTTGATTCTTCACAAAAAAATACAGTTTTATATCTTTATGTTTGAAGCCTGAAATGTGGCGAAAGGTCGCAAAGTTCAAGGGGGCCGAATACTTTCGCAAGGCAATGTATATATACTGTATATACAGTTGAAGTCCGAAGTTTACATACACTTAGGTTGGAGTCATTAAAACTCGTTTTTCAACCACTCCACAAATGGATAGCGAACTATAGTTTTGGCAAGTCGGTTAGGACATCTACTTTGTGCATGACACAAGTCATTTATCCAACAACCGGCTGAGAGACACCAGAGACAACAGTACTGATCTAACTACAGCTCCTCTCTTCTAGACAACAGTACTGATTCTAACTACAGCTCCTCTCTTCTAGAGACAACAGTACTGATTCTAACTACAGCTCCTCTCTCCTAGAGACCTCAGTACTGATTGTAACTACAGCGCCTCTCTCCTAGAGACAGCAGTACTGATTCTAACTACAGCTCTTCTCTTCTAGAGACAACAGTACTGATTCTAACTACAGCTCCTCTCTCCTAGAGACCTCAGTACTGATTGTAACTACAGCGCCTCTCTCCTAGAGACAACAGTACTGATTCTAACTACAGCTCCTCTCTCCTAGAGACAACAGTACTGATTCTAACTACAGCTCCTCTCTCCGAGAGACAACAGTACTGATTCTAACTACAGCGCCTCTCTCCTAGAGACAACAGTACTGATTCTAACTACAGCTCCTCTCTCCTAGAGACAACAGTACTGATTCTAACTACAGCTCCTCTCTCCTAGAGACAGCAGTACTGATTCTAACTACAGCTCCTCTCTCCGAGAGACAACAGTACTGATTCTAACTACAGCTCCTCTCTCCTAGAGACAGCAGTACTGATTCTAACTACAGCACCTCTCTCCTAGAGACAACAGTACTGATCTAACTACAGCTCCTCTCTCCTAGAGACAACAGTACTGATTCTAACTACAGCTCCTCTCTTCTAGACAACAGAGACCTGAGTACTGATTCTAACTACAGCTCCTCTCTCCTAGAGACAACAGAGACCTGAGTACTGATTCTAGCTACAGCTCCTCTCTCCTAGAGACAACAGAGACCTGAGTACTGATTCTAACTACAGCTCCTCTCTCCTACAGACAACAGTACTGATTCTAACTACAGCTCCTCTCTTCTAGACAACAGAGACCTGAGTACTGATTCTAACTACAGCTCCTCTCTCCTAGAGACAACAGAGACCTGAGTACTGATTCTAGCTACAGCTCCTCTCTCCTAGAGACAACAGAGACCTGAGTACTGATTCTAACTACAGCTCCTCTCTCCTACAGACAACAGTACTGATTCTAACTACAGCTCCTCTCTTCTAGACAACAGAGACCTGAGTACTGATTCTAACTACAGCTCCTCTCTCCTAGAGACAACAGAGACCTGAGTACTGATTCTAACTACAGCTCCTCTCTCCGAGAGACCTCAGTACTGATTCTAACTACAGCTCCTCTCTCCTAGAGACAACAGTACTGATCTAACTACAGCTCCTCTCTCCTAGAGACAACAGTACTGATCTAACTACAGCTTCTCTCTCCTAGAGACAACAGTACTGATTCTAACTACAGCTCCTCTCTCCTAGAGACAACAGTACTGATTCTAACTACAGCTCCTCTCTCCTAGAGACAACAGTACTGATTCTAACTACAGCTCCTCTCTCCTAGAGACAACAGTACTGATCTAACTACAGCACCTCTCTCCTAGAGACAACAGTACTGATCTAACTACAGCTCCTCTCTCCTAGAGACAACAGTACTGATCTAACTACAGCTTCTCTCTCCTAGAGACAACAGAGACCTGAGTACTGATTCTAACTACAGCTCCTCTCTCCTACAGACAACAGTACTGATTCTAACTACAGCTCCTCTCTTCTAGACAACAGAGACCTGAGTACTGATTCTAACTACAGCTCCTCTCTCCTAGAGACAACAGAGACCTGAGTACTGATTCTAGCTACAGCTCCTCTCTCCTAGAGACAACAGAGACCTGAGTACTGATTCTAACTACAGCTCCTCTCTCCTACAGACAACAGTACTGATTCTAACTACAGCTCCTCTCTTCTAGACAACAGAGACCTGAGTACTGATTCTAACTACAGCTCCTCTCTCCTAGAGACAACAGAGACCTGAGTACTGATTCTAACTACAGCTCCTCTCTCCGAGAGACCTCAGTACTGATTCTAACTACAGCTCCTCTCTCCTAGAGACAACAGTACTGATCTAACTACAGCTCCTCTCTCCTAGAGACAACAGTACTGATCTAACTACAGCTTCTCTCTCCTAGAGACAACAGTACTGATTCTAACTACAGCTCCTCTCTCCTAGAGACAACAGTACTGATCTAACTACAGCTCCTCTCTCCTAGAGACAACAGTACTGATTCTAACTACAGCTCCTCTCTCCTAGAGACAGCAGAGACCTCAGTACTGATTCTAACTACAGCTCCTCTCTCCT
>NC_088226.1:71770818-71775818 GCF_036934945.1 Oncorhynchus masou masou
CTATGGTGTTAAATGCCGAGCTGTAGTCGATGAACAGCATTCTCACATAGGTATTCCTCTTGTCTAGATGGGTTAGGGCAGTATGCAGTGTGGTTGAGATTGCGTCGTCTGTGGACCTATTTGGGCGGTAAGCAAATTGGAGTGGGTCTAGGGTGTCAGGTAGGGTGGAGGTGACATGGTCCTTGACTAGTCTCTCAAAGCACTTCATGATGACGGAAGTGAGTGCTACGGGGCGGTAGTGGTTTAGCTCAGTTACCTTAGCTTTCTTGGGAACAGGAACAATGGTGGCCCTCTTGAAGCATGTGGGAACAGCAGATTGGGATAGGGATTGATTGAATATGTCCGTAAACACACCAGCCAGCTGGTCTGCGCATGCTCTGAGGGCGCGGCTGGGGATGCCGTCTGGGCCTGCAGCCCTGCGAGGGTTAACACGTTTAAATGTTTTACTCACCTCGGCTGCAGTGAAGGAGAGACCGCATGTTTCCGTTGCAGGCCGTGTCAGTGGCACTGTATTGTCCTCAAAGCGGGCAAAAAAGTTATTTAGTCTGCCTGGGAGCAAGACATCCTGGTCCGTGACTGGGCTGGATTTCTTCCTGTAGTCCGTGATTGACTGTAGACCCTGCCACATACCTCTTGTGTCTGAGCCGTTGAATTAAGATTCTACTTTGTCTCTATACTGACGCTTAGCTTGTTTGATAGCCTTACGGAGGGAATAGCTGCACTGTTTGTATTCAGTCATATTACCTTGCCCATATTAAAAGCAGTGGTTCGCACTTTCAGTTTCACACGAATGCTGCCATCAATCCACGGGTTTCTGGTTAGGGAATGTTTTAATCGTTGCTATGGGAACGACATCTTCAACGCACGTTCTAATGAACTCGCACACCGAATCAGCGTATTCGTCAATATTGTTGCCTGACGCAATACGAAACATGTCCCATGTGATGGCTAGTGATAGCTACTGTTGGCTAGTGATGGCGAGTGTTAGCTAGTGTTAGTTAGTGTTGGCTAGTGATAGCTAGAGTTAGCTAGTGTTAGATAGTGTTAGCTAGTGTTAGCTAGTGTTGGCTAGTGATAGCTAGTGATAACTAGTGATGGCTAGTGATAACTAGTGTTGGCTAGTGATGGCTAGTGATAGCTAGTGTTAGTTAGTGATGGCTAGTGTTGGCTAGTAATGGTTAGTGATGGCTAGTGTTGGCTAGTAATGGCTAGTGATAGCTAGTGTTAGTTAGTGTTGGCTAGTGATAGCTAGAGTTAGCTAGTGTTAGATAGTGTTAGCTAGTGTTAGCTAGTGTTGGCTAGTGATAGCTAGTGATAACTAGTGATGGCTAGTGATAACTAGTGTTGGCTAGTGATGGCTAGTGATAGCTAGTGTTAGTTAGTGATGGCTAGTGTTGGCTAGTAATGGTTAGTGATGGCTAGTGTTGGCTAGTAATGGCTAGTGATAGCTAGTGATAACTAGTGTTAGCTAGTGATAGCTAGTGTTAGCTAGTGTTAGCTAGTGTTAGCTAGCTAGTGTTGGCTAGTGTTAGCTAGTGTTGGCTAGTGTTAGCTAGTGTTAGCTAGCTAGTGTTGGCTAGTGTTAGCTAGTGTTGGCTAGTGATAGTTAGTGACGGTGACTCACATGCTAGGCCTATTTGAAATATTTACCCACTTTGCCCAAAGTTTAGAACAATTTAGAAAAATAAAACATAATTCATAATGATTTTTATTTCCAGTTAGTTCGTTTTGGAGGCAAAGATATTAGTTTTAGTTTTTCCACACGGGCTTATTAATGATTTAATATTAGTTTACACGCACCGAATGTCTGTTTTTAAAGGCCGGTCAACGTAATCTGTCAGCTACAGTGGCGGGGCAACATCCTGACACACACACACACACACACACACACACACACACACACACACACACACACACACACACACACACACACACACACACACACACTCCGTATCTGAAGCGATGCCACACACCACCAACCACAGTCAGCAGCACAGCTTCACTCTGACTGACTTCAAACATGAAGGAGGAAGTTGGAATAACATTTAGCTTGGGGCGGTGGTGGTGTGTGTGTGTGTGTGTGTGTGTGTGTGTGTGTGTGTGTGTGTGTGTGTGTGTGTGTGTGTGTGTGTGTGTGTGGTGGTTGGCGTCTCCCGACATGTCCCAGCTGCTGGCAGACTGATGTAATGTGAGGAAGAGAAGAGAGGATTTATCACAGAGCTTGTAGCGTTGAAAACCATAACCACACACACACACACACACGTCGTCTTGGCTTTGTGTGAAAATAATACATCCAGGACGACAGGCTCTTTCTAAAACGGAGCTCTTTATTAGCTAGCTATAACATGCATGTTCATGTACGTGACGCCGGCCATGATGAACGACCTGGGTGGTCTTAACCAATCATAGCGCACTATGAAATGACAGATATAATATGATAAAATATGATAAAATATGAATATTACATCACCCTATAATCACATATATTTTCAAGCTTTTCTTTTGAATTCTGTAGTTTGAACTCAAAGTAACTAAAGTAACACTGGATCATCATAACAGACTCTGCAACAATGTTTCAACGTTCTGCTACTTTTAGAACCAACCTTGTCAACATAACAGACTCTGCAACAATGTTTCAACGTTCTGCTACTTTTAGAACCAACCTCGTCAACATAACAGACTCTGCAACAATGTTTCAACGTTCTGCTACTTTTAGAACCAACCTTGTCAACATAACAGACTCTGCAACAATGTTTCAACGTTCTGCTACTTTTAGAACCAACCTCATCAACATAACAGCTTGTCACTGTTACAATGCAATATCCAAAACATTTAAAGTTAACTTTTCAATAACAACTTGATGGTCTGGAACTCTTTTAGGGCAGCGATCCTCCTACAACCCCTTTGACATTTCACAGGTCTAGGACAGCTCTACGCTTGACCTCTCTTCCTGACCTTGTGTGGTATGAAGCTGATCATGCTTTTGTGTCTGTCAACAGGTCTTGCGTGTGGCCTTTCAGATAAGTATGGTGTGTGTTAAATCCATGACGTCATCTCGGCAGTGTGTCGTTCCGTCATGTTCAGTTGGTGATGACCACCACTCCTTCTGCAGTGGAGCGGACGTGATATGGACGTGATATGGACGTGATATGAACGTGATATGGACGTGATATGAACGTGATATGAACGTGATATGGACGTGATATGAACGTGATATGGACGTGATATGGACGTGATATGGACGTGATATGGACGTGATATGGATGTGATATGGACGTGATATGGACGTGATATGGACGTGATATGAACGTGATATGAACGTTCAGTGTCAGCTGGCTGGATGGTTGACTGCTGGCTACCGGATAGTGAAGGCAGTGGTCTAGCTGACCTGTCACCTCGTTTCGTGTTGCTTTCTCCGTGCACATGTTGCATGCACTTCCATGTAGCTGACTCTGGTTGGTGCTGGGAAGGATTCAAGGTGGTCTGTGACTCATTAACAGCTGGGCTGGCGGAGCCCCTCCCATTTAGCTAATATATATATATATATACACACGGTACCAGTCAAACGTTTGGACACACCTACTCCTTCAATGGTTTTTCTTTATTTTTACTATTTTCTATATTGTAGAATAATAGTGAAGACATCAAAACTATGAAATAACACATATGGAATAATGTAGTAACCAAAAAAAGCTTTAAACAAATCAAAATATATTTTATATTTGAGATTCTTCAAAGTAGCCAACAAAGCTTCGCCTTGATGACAGCTTGGCACACTCTTGGCGTTCTCTCAACCAGCTTCACCTGGAATGGTTTTACAACAGTCTTGAAGGAGTTCCCACATATGCAAATGAGTCTTCTGATGAACTCGACCAACGGAGCAGAGAACAGGCCTTGTGGAATTCAGCTACGATTCTCCCGACGTCAAACGCTACCTATTCTACCTATGTTTGGCCTCTTTAGTTGGGTGGCCCTTTGTTTTACTGAAATCTGTACTTTTGAATAAATGTTGCCACCTGAGAGCAATAGCAGTCCGTGGTTTTACTTGATGCATGTTCATTGAAAAAGTATGAATTTGGATATAATTAAACCTTCATCACTGTAGCCACAGTAAGTCAGACAGCCAGTCAACCAGCCAGCCAGTCGGTCAACCAGTCAGTCAGCCAGACAACCAGACAGCCAGTCAACCAGACAGCCAGTCAGTCAACCAGTCAACCAGACAGCCAGTCAACCAGCCAGCCAGTCTGTCAACCAGTCAGTCAGTCAGTCAGTCAGTCAGTCAACCAGCCAGCCAGTCAGTCAACCAGTCAGACAGCCAGTCAACCAGCCAGCCAGTCAGTCAACCAGTCAGCCAGTCTGTCAACCAGTCAGCCAGCCAGTCAACCAGCCAGCCAGTCTGTCAACCAATCAGTCAGCCAGACAGCCAGTCATCCAGTCAACCAGACAGCCAGTCAACCAGTCAGCCAGTCAGTCAGCCAGTCAACCAGACAGCCAGTCAACCAGCCAGCCAGTCAGTCAACCAGTCAACCAGACAGCCAGTCAACCATCCAGCCAGTCAGTCAACCAGTCAGACAGCCAGTCAACCAGCCAGCCAGTCAGTCAACCAGTCAGCCAGTCTGTCAACCAGTCAGTCAGCCAGACAGCCAGTCATCCAGTCAAACAGACAGCCAGTCAACCAGTCAGCCAGTCAGTCAGCCAGTCAACCAGACAGCCAGTCAACCAGCCAGCCAGTCAGTCAACCAGTCAACCAGACAGCCAGTCAACCATCCAGCCAGTCAGTCAACCAGTCAGACAGCCAGTCAACCAGCCAGCCAGTCAGTCAGTCAGCCAGCCAGCCAGTCAGTCAACCAGTCAAACAGACAGCCAGTCAACCAGTCAGCCAGTCAGTCAGCCAGTCAACCAGACAGCCAGTCAAACAGTCAGCCATTCAATCAAACAGTCAGCCATTCAGTTAACCAGTCAGTCAACCAGTCAGCCAGCTAGTCAAACAGCCAGTCAGC
>NC_088226.1:71778318-71850818 GCF_036934945.1 Oncorhynchus masou masou
TAGAGAAATTATACAGTCGGTATTGCTGCTGCTTTAGCTGCATCAACATCTAGTCTCTAGGCTCCACCATGGCCTATACCCATAATGCATCACTCTTGACCAGGACCCACAGAGAATAGTATGCTACTTGGGATGCAGCCCCAGTCAGTGTGCCACACCCTGTGCCCATATGGCACAATCATAATGTCGCTAGTTGGCAGCAAGCCAGAGGGAGGTGAGGATGGCAGCCAGGTGGCAAGAGAGAGAGAGAGAGAGGGAGAGAGAGAGAGAGAGAGAGAGAGAGAGAGAGAGACAGAGAGAGAGAGAGAGAGAGAGAGACAGAGAGAGAGAGAGAGAGAGAGAGAGAGAGGGGAGAGAGGGAGGGAGAGAGGGAGAGAGAGAGACACACACACACACACACACACACACACACACACACACACAGAGAGACACACACACAGAGACAGAGACTCACACAGAGAGACACACACAGAGAGCGTCAGTCATTCTACAAGAAACTCGGTATACCTACTGCTTGCCCTCTAAATTACAAACAGCTGGTAGTCCCATCCACCACACTACCAGGTGTGAAACAGGGAAGAGACTCAGGGGTTGTGCTAATCTGGTATAGAGCAGACCTAACCCACTATATTAAATTAATAAAAACACAACATTTGGTTATAAATAAGGAAATAATCTCAACAGAAAAAAAAAATCATCCTATGTGCTATCTATATACCCACACTACAGTCACTTCACTTTAATGAAGATAGTTTATCCATCCTGCAGGAGGAAATCAACCGTTTCCAGACCCGGGGACATGTTCTAGTCTGTGGCGACCTAAATGCCAGAACCGGACAAGACCCTGACACCCTCAGCACACAGGGGGACAAACACCTGCCTGGAGGTGACAGCATTCCCTCCCCCATATGCCCCCCTAGACACAACTAGGACAACATAACCAAACAAAAACAGGTCACAACTACTGCAGCTCTGTCGCACGCTGGGTATGTACATAGTCAATGGTAGGCTTCGAGGGGACTCCTATGGTAGGTACACCTATAGCTCATATCTTGGCAGTAGTACTGTAGACTACTTTATCACTGACCTCAACCCAGAGTCTCTCAGAGCGTTCACAGTCAGCCCACTGACTCCCCTATCAGATCAGTCAGCCCACTGACACCCCTATCAGATCAGTCAGCCCACTGACTCCCCTATCAGATCACAGTCAGCCCACTGACTCCCCTATCAGATCAGTCAGCCCACTGACTCCCCTATCAGACCACAGTCAGCCCACTGACTCCCCTATCAGATCACAGTCAGCCCACTGACTCCCCTATCAGATCACAGTCAGCCCACTGACACCCCTATCAGATCAGTCAGCCCACTGACTCCCCTATCAGATCAGTCAGCCCACTGACACCCCTATCAGACCACAGTCAGCCCACTGACACCCCTATCAGATCACAGTCAGCCCACTGACACCCCTATCAGACCAGTCAGCCCACTGACTCCCCTATCAGACCAGTCAGCCCACTGACACCCCTATCAGATCACAGTCAGCCCACTGACACCCCTATCAGATCACAGTCAGCCCACTGACTCCCCTATCAGATCACAGTCAGCCCACTGACTCCCCTATCAGACCAGTCAGCCCACTGACACCCCTATCAGATCAGTCAGCCCACTGACACCCCTATCAGATCAGTCAGCCCACTGACACCCCTATCAGATCAGTCAGCCCACTGACTCCCCTATCAGATCACAGTCAGCCCACTGACACCCCTATCAGACCACAGTCAGCCCACTGACACCCCTATCAGATCAGTCAGCCCACTGACTCCCCTATCAGATCACAGTCAGCCCACTGACACCCCTATCAGATCAGTCAGCCCACTGACACCCCTATCAGATCAGTCAGCCCACTGACACCCCTATCAGATCAGTCAGCCCACTGACTCCCCTATCAGATCACAGTCAGCCCACTGACACCCCTATCAGACCACAGTCAGCCCACTGACTCCCCTATCAGACCAGTCAGCCCACTGACACCCCTATCAGACCAGTCAGCCCACTGACTCCCCTATCAGACCACAGTCAGCCCACTGACACCCCTATCAGACCAGTCAGCCCACTGACACCCCTATCAGATCACAGTCAGCCCACTGACTCCCCTATCAGACCACAGTCAGCCCACTGACACCCCTATCAGACCAGTCAGCCCACTGACTCCCCTATCAGATCACAGTCAGCCCACTGACTCCCCTATCAGACCACAGTCAGCCCACTGACACCCCTATCAGACCAGTCAGCCCACTGACTCCCCTATCAGACCAGTCAGCCCACTGACTCCCCTATCAGACCACAGTCAGCCCACTGACACCCCTATCAGATCAGTCAGCCCACTGACTCCCCTATCAGATCACAGTCAGCCCACTGACACCCCTATCAGATCACAGTCAGCCCACTGACACCCCTATCAGACCACAGTCAGCCCACTGACACCCCTATCAGATCACAGTCAGCCCACTGACACCCCTATCAGACCAGTCAGCCCACTGACTCCCCTATCAGACCAGTCAGCCCACTGACACCCCTATCAGATCACAGTCAGCCCACTGACTCCCCTATCAGATCAGTCAGCCCACTGACACCCCTATCAGATCACAGTCAGCCCACTGACACCCCTATCAGATCAGTCAGCCCACTGACACCCCTATCAGACCACAGTCAGCCCACTGACACCCCTATCAGACCACAGTCAGCCCACTGACTCCCCTATCAGATCACAGTCAGCCCACTGACTCCCCTATCAGACCAGTCAGCCCACTGACTCCCCTATCAGACCACAGTCAGCCCACTGACTCCCCTATCAGACCACAGTCAGCCCACTGACTCCCCTATCAGATCACAGTCAGCCCACTGACACCCCTATCAGATCACAGTCAGCCCACTGACACCCCTATCAGACCACAGTCAGCCCACTGACTCCCCTATCAGACCACAGTCAGCCCACTGACACCCCTATCAGACCACAGTCAGCCCACTGACACCCCTATCAGATCAGTCAGCCCACTGACACCCCTATCAGACCAGTCAGCCCACTGACTCCCCTATCAGACCAGTCAGCCCACTGACTCCCCTATCAGACCACAGTCAGCCCACTGACACCCCTATCAGATCACAGTCAGCCCACTGACTCCCCTATCAGATCACAGTCAGCCCACTGACTCCCCTATCAGATCAGTCAGCCCACTGACTCCCCTATCAGACCAGTCAGCCCACTGACTCCCCTATCAGACCAGTCAGCCCACTGACTCCCCTATCAGACCACAGTCAGCCCACTGACTCCCCTATCAGATCACTCAGCCCACTGACACCCCTATCACACCACAGTCAGCCCACTGACACCCCTATCAGACCACAGTCAGCCCACTGACTCCCCTATCAGACCACAGTCAGCCCACTGACACCCCTATCAGATCAGTCAGCCCACTGACACCCCTATCAGATCAGTCAGCCCACTGACTCCCCTATCAGATCAGTCAGCCCACTGACACCCCTATCAGATCAGTCAGCCCACTGACACCCCTATCAGATCAGTCAGCCCACTGACACCCCTATCAGATCAGTCAGCCCACTGACACCCCTATCAGACCAGTCAGCCCACTGACTCCCCTATCAGACCACAGTCAGCCCACTGACTCCCCTATCAGATCACAGTCAGCCCACTGACACCCCTATCAGATCAGTCAGCCCACTGACTCCCCTATCAGACCAGTCAGCCCACTGACACCCCTATCAGACCACAGTCAGCCCACTGACACCCCTATCAGATCAGTCAGCCCACTGACACCCCTATCAGATCAGTCAGCCCACTGACACCCCTATCAGACCACAGTCAGCCCACTGACACCCCTATCAGATCACAGTCAGCCCACTGACACCCCTATCAGACCAGTCAGCCCACTGACTCCCCTGTCAGACCAGTCAGCCCACTGACACCCCTATCAGACCAGTCAGCCCACTGACACCCCTATCAGATCACAGTCAGCCCACTGACTCCCCTATCAGATCACAGTCAGCCCACTGACTCCCCTATCAGACCACAGTCAGCCCACTGACACCCCTATCAGATCACAGTCAGCCCACTGACTCCCCTATCAGACCAGTCAGCCCACTGACTCCCCTATCAGACCACAGTCAGCCCACTGACTCCCCTATCAGATCACAGTCAGCCCACTGACTCCCCTATCAGATCACAGTCAGCCCACTGACTCCCCTATCAGACCAGTCAGCCCACTGACTCCCCTATCAGATCACAGTCAGCCCACTGACTCCCCTATCAGATCAGTCAGCCCACTGACTCCCCTATCAGATCAGTCAGCCCACTGACACCCCTATCAGATCACAGTCAGCCCACTGACACCCCTATCAGATCAGTCAGCCCACTGACACCCCTATCAGACCACAGTCAGCCCACTGACACCCCTATCAGACCACAGTCAGCCCACTGACTCCCCTATCAGATCACAGTCAGCCCACTGACTCCCCTATCAGACCAGTCAGCCCACTGACTCCCCTATCAGACCACAGTCAGCCCACTGACTCCCCTATCAGATCACAGCAACATCACAGTCAGCCCACTGACTCCCCTATCAGACCACAGTCAGCCCACTGACTCCCCTATCAGATCACAGTCAGCCCACTGACACCCCTATCAGATCACAGTCAGCCCACTGACACCCCTATCAGACCACAGTCAGCCCACTGACTCCCCTATCAGACCACATTCAGCCCACTGACACCCCTATCAGACCACAGTCAGCCCACTGACACCCCTATCAGATCAGTCAGCC
Organism: Oncorhynchus masou masou; assembly: GCF_036934945.1. Classification (NCBI taxonomy): domain Eukaryota; kingdom Metazoa; phylum Chordata; class Actinopteri; order Salmoniformes; family Salmonidae; genus Oncorhynchus; species Oncorhynchus masou. The sequence continues at coordinate 71,783,157 of NC_088226.1, forward strand.
CACTGACACCCCTATCAGACCAGTCAGCCCACTGACTCCCCTATCAGACCAGTCAGCCCACTGACTCCCCTATCAGACCACAGTCAGCCCACTGACACCCCTATCAGATCACAGTCAGCCCACTGACTCCCCTATCAGATCACAGTCAGCCCACTGACTCCCCTATCAGATCAGTCAGCCCACTGACTCCCCTATCAGACCAGTCAGCCCACTGACTCCCCTATCAGACCAGTCAGCCCACTGACTCCCCTATCAGACCACAGTCAGCCCACTGACTCCCCTATCAGATCACTCAGCCCACTGACACCCCTATCACACCACAGTCAGCCCACTGACACCCCTATCAGACCACAGTCAGCCCACTGACTCCCCTATCAGACCACAGTCAGCCCACTGACACCCCTATCAGATCAGTCAGCCCACTGACACCCCTATCAGATCAGTCAGCCCACTGACTCCCCTATCAGATCAGTCAGCCCACTGACACCCCTATCAGATCAGTCAGCCCACTGACACCCCTATCAGATCAGTCAGCCCACTGACACCCCTATCAGATCAGTCAGCCCACTGACACCCCTATCAGACCAGTCAGCCCACTGACTCCCCTATCAGACCAGTCAGCCCACTGACACCCCTATCAGACCACAGTCAGCCCACTGACACCCCTATCAGATCAGTCAGCCCACTGACACCCCTATCAGATCACAGTCAGCCCACTGACACCCCTATCAGACCACAGTCAGCCCACTGACTCCCCTATCAGATCACAGTCAGCCCACTGACTCCCCTATCAGACCACAGTCAGCCCACTGACACCCCTATCAGATCACAGTCAGCCCACTGACTCCCCTATCAGACCAGTCAGCCCACTGACTCCCCTATCAGACCACAGTCAGCCCACTGACTCCCCTATCAGATCACAGTCAGCCCACTGACTCCCCTATCAGATCACAGTCAGCCCACTGACTCCCCTATCAGACCAGTCAGCCCACTGACTCCCCTATCAGACCACAGTCAGCCCACTGACTCCCCTATCAGACCACAGTCAGCCCACTGACACCCCTATCAGATCACAGTCAGCCCACTGACACCCCTATCAGACCAGTCAGCCCACTGACTCCCCTATCAGATCAGTCAGCCCACTGACACCCCTATCAGATCACAGTCAGCCCACTGACTCCCCTATCAGACCACAGTCAGCCCACTGACTCCCCTATCAGACCAGTCAGCCCACTGACACCCCTATCAGACCACAGTCAGCCCACTGACTCCCCTATCAGATCACAGTCAGCCCACTGACACCCCTATCAGACCACAGTCAGCCCACTGACTCCCCTATCAGATCAGTCAGCCCACTGACACCCCTATCAGACCAGTCAGCCCACTGACACCCCTATCAGATCACAGTCAGCCCACTGACTCCCCTATCAGACCACAGTCAGCCCACTGACTCCCCTATCAGATCAGTCAGCCCACTGACTCCCCTATCAGACCAGTCAGCCCACTGACTCCCCTATCAGACCAGTCAGCCCACTGACTCCCCTATCAGACCACAGTCAGCCCACTGACTCCCCTATCAGACCAGTCAGCCCACTGACTCCCCTATCAGATCACAGTCAGCCCACTGACACCCCTATCTGATCACAGTCAGCCCACTGACACCCCTATCAGACCAGTCAGCCCACTGACACCCCTATCAGATCACAGTCAGCCCACTGACACCCCTATCAGATCACAGTCAGCCCACTGACACCCCTATCAGATCACAGTCAGCCCACTGACACCCCTATCAGACCAGTCAGCCCACTGACACCCCTATCAGACCAGTCAGCCCACTGACACCCCTATCAGATCAGTCAGCCCACTGACACCCCTATCAGATCAGTCAGCCCACTGACACCCTTATCAGACCAGTCAGCCCACTGACACCCCTATCAGATCAGTCAGCCCACTGACACCCCTATCAGATCAGTCAGCCCACTGACTCCCCTATCAGACCACAGTCAGCCCACTGACACCCCTATCAGATCACAGTCAGCCCACTGACTCCCCTATCAGATCACAGTCAGCCCACTGACTCCCCTATCAGATCAGTCAGCCCACTGACTCCCCTATCAGACCAGTCAGCCCACTGACTCCCCTATCAGACCAGTCAGCCCACTGACTCCCCTATCAGACCACAGTCAGCCCACTGACTCCCCTATCAGATCACTCAGCCCACTGACACCCCTATCACACCACAGTCAGCCCACTGACACCCCTATCAGACCACAGTCAGCCCACTGACTCCCCTATCAGACCACAGTCAGCCCACTGACACCCCTATCAGATCAGTCAGCCCACTGACACCCCTATCAGATCAGTCAGCCCACTGACTCCCCTATCAGACCACAGTCAGCCCACTGACACCCCTATCAGATCAGTCAGCCCACTGACACCCCTATCAGATCAGTCAGCCCACTGACTCCCCTATCAGACCACAGTCAGCCCACTGACTCCCCTATCAGATCAGTCAGCCCACTGACACCCCTATCAGATCACAGTCAGCCCACTGACACCCCTATCAGATCAGTCAGCCCACTGACACCCCTATCAGATCAGTCAGCCCACTGACACCCCTATCAGATCAGTCAGCCCACTGACACCCCTATCAGACCAGTCAGCCCACTGACTCCCCTATCAGATCAGTCAGCCCACTGACACCCCTATCAGACCACAGTCAGCCCACTGACACCCCTATCAGACCAGTCAGCCCACTGACACCCCTATCAGATCACAGTCAGCCCACTGACTCCCCTATCAGATCACAGTCAGCCCACTGACTCCCCTATCAGACCACAGTCAGCCCACTGACACCCCTATCAGATCACAGTCAGCCCACTGACTCCCCTATCAGACCAGTCAGCCCACTGACTCCCCTATCAGACCACAGTCAGCCCACTGACTCCCCTATCAGATCACAGTCAGCCCACTGACTCCCCTATCAGATCACAGTCAGCCCACTGACTCCCCTATCAGACCAGTCAGCCCACTGACTCCCCTATCAGACCACAGTCAGCCCACTGACTCCCCTATCAGATCACAGTCAGCCCACTGACACCCCTATCAGACCAGTCAGCCCACTGACTCCCCTATCAGATCAGTCAGCCCACTGACACCCCTATCAGATCACAGTCAGCCCACTGACTCCCCTATCAGACCACAGTCAGCCCACTGACTCCCCTATCAGACCAGTCAGCCCACTGACACCCCTATCAGACCACAGTCAGCCCACTGACTCCCCTATCAGATCACAGTCAGCCCACTGACACCCCTATCAGACCACAGTCAGCCCACTGACTCCCCTATCAGATCAGTCAGCCCACTGACACCCCTATCAGACCAGTCAGCCCACTGACACCCCTATCAGATCACAGTCAGCCCACTGACTCCCCTATCAGACCACAGTCAGCCCACTGACTCCCCTATCAGACCAGTCAGCCCACTGACTCCCCTATCAGACCACAGTCAGCCCACTGACTCCCCTATCAGACCAGTCAGCCCACTGACTCCCCTATCAGATCACAGTCAGCCCACTGACACCCCTATCTGATCACAGTCAGCCCACTGACACCCCTATCAGACCAGTCAGCCCACTGACACCCCTATCAGATCACAGTCAGCCCACTGACACCCCTATCAGATCACAGTCAGCCCACTGACACCCCTATCAGATCACAGTCAGCCCACTGACACCCCTATCAGACCAGTCAGCCCACTGACACCCCTATCAGACCAGTCAGCCCACTGACACCCCTATCAGATCAGTCAGCCCACTGACACCCCTATCAGATCAGTCAGCCCACTGACACCCTTATCAGACCACAGTCAGCCCACTGACACCCCTATCAGATCACAGTCAGCCCACTGACACCCCTATCAGATCAGTCAGCCCACTGACACCCTTATCAGACCACAGTCAGCCCACTGACACCCCTATCAGATCACAGTCAGCCCACTGACACCCCTATCAGATCACAGTCAGCCCACTGACACCCCTATCAGATCACAGTCAGCCCACTGACACCCCTATCAGATCACAGTCAGCCCACTGACACCCCTATCAGATCACAGTCAGCCCACTGACACCCCTATCAGATCAGTCAGCCCACTGACTCCCCTATCAGATCAGTCAGCCCACTGACTCCCCTATCAGATCAGTCAGCCCACTGACACCCCTATCAGACCAGTCAGCCCACTGACACCCCTATCAGATCACAGTCAGCCCACTGACACCCCTATCAGATCAGTCAGCCCACTGACACCCCTATCAGATCAGTCAGCCCACTGACACCCCTATCAGACCAGTCAGCCCACTGACACCCCTATCAGATCACAGTCAGCCCACTGACTCCCCTATCAGACCAGTCAGCCCACTGACTCCCCTATCAGACCACAGTCAGCCCACTGACACCCCTATCAGACCAGTCAGCCCACTGACACCCCTATCAGACCAGTCAGCCCACTGACTCCCCTATCAGATCACAGTCAGCCCACTGACACCCCTATCAGATCACAGTCAGTCCACTGACTCCCCTATCAGACCACAGTCAGCCCACTGACACTCCTATCAGATCACAGTCAGCCCACTGACACCCCTATCAGATCACAGTCAGCCCACTGACTCCCCTATCAGACCACAGTCAGCCCACTGACACTCCTATCAGATCACAGTCAGCCCACTGACACCCCTATCAGATCAGTCAGCCCACTGACTCCCCTATCAGACCAGTCAGCCCACTGACTCCCCTATCAGACCACAGTCAGCCCACTGACTCCTCTATCAGATCACAGTCAGCCCACTGACACCCCTATCAGACCACAGTCAGCCCACTGACTCCCCTATCAGATCAGTCAGCCCACTGACTCCCCTATCAGACCACAGTCAGCCCACTGACACCCCTATCAGACCACAGTCAGCCCACTGACACCCCTATCAGACCAGTCAGCCCACTGACTCCCCTATCAGATCACAGTCAGCCCACTGACACCCCTATCAGACCACAGTCAGCCCACTGACACCCCTATCAGATCACAGCAAAATCACAGTCTACTTAAACAGAGCAATACTCAATCATGAGGCATCGAAGCGGAACAAATTATAATAATATAAATACTATAGATGGAAGGAGGGTAGCTACCAAATGGTTTGATGAATCAGTACGTTGAAAATCTCTTACCAACTATTTTGTAATCTGTATGGAACAGCTGTCATCTGTATGGAACAGCTGTCAACCTGTATAGAACAGCTCAGCTGTCAACCTGTATAGAACAGCTCAGCTGTCAACCTGTATGGAACAGCTGTCAACCTGTATGGAACAGCTCAGCTGTCAACCTGTATGGAACAGCTGTCAACCTGTATAGAACAGCTCAGCTGTCAACCTGTATGGAACAGCTGTCAACCTGTATGGAACAGCTGTATGGAACAGCTGTCAATCTGTATTGAACAGCTGTCAATCTGTATGGAACAGCTGTCAACCTGTATAGAACAGCTCAGCTGTCAACCTGTATGGAACAGCTCAGCTGTCAACCTGTATGGAACAGCTGTCAACCTGTATGGAACAGCTGTATGGAACAGCTGTCAATCTGTATTGAACAGCTGTCAATCTGTATGGAACAGCTGTCAACCTGTATGGAACAGCTGTCAACCTGTATGGAACAGATGTCAACCTGTATGGAACAGCTGTCAACCTGTATGGAACAGCTGTAAACCTGTATGGAACAGCTGTCAACCTGTATGGAACAGCTGTCAACCTGTATGGAACAGCTGTCAACCTGTATGGAACAGCTGTCAACCTGTATGGAACAGCTGTCAACCTGTATGGAACAGCTGTCAATCTGTATGGAACAGCTGTCAACCTGTATGGAACAGCTGTCAACCTGTATGGAACAGCTGTCAACCTGTATGGAACAGATGTCAACCTGTATGGAACAGCTGTCAACCTGTATGGAACAGCTGTCAACCTGTATGGAACAGCTGTCAACCTGTATGGAACAGCTGTCAACCTGTATGGAACAGCTGTCAACCTGTATGGAACAGCTGGAGGGGAATGTCCCGTCCTGGAGGGGGACGTCAATCATTTCCTGACCCAGGGGCAGTAGTCTGTGACGACCTAAACACCAGCACTGAGCCTGAGCAAACAGGGGGACAAACACCTGCCTGGAGGTGACAGCATTCCCTCCCACATATGCCCCCCTAGAAACAACTAGGACAACATAACCAAACAAAAACAGGTCACAACTACTGCAGCTCAACACAACAACAACACAACAACAACAACAAAACAGCTATCGAAAACGGGTCACAACTCCTGCAGCTCTGTCGCACGCTGGGTATGTACATAGTCAATGTTAGGCTTCGAGGGGACTCCTACGGTAGGTACACCTATAGCTCATCTCTTGGCGGTAGTACTGTAGACTACTTTATCCCTGACCCTAACCGTCTTCAGCCCATAGACTCTCAGAGCGATCACAGTCAGCCCACTGACACCCCTATCAGATCACAGCAAAATCACAGTCTAACCTGAATGGCACAGCTGTCAACCAGACAAATGCTCAATCATGAGGCATCAAAGCCAAACAAACTGAACTATAGAAATCCTATAGATGGAAGGAAAGTAGTGTAGACACCTACCAGAAAACAATTAGGCAACAACAAATTCAATCCCTTTTGGACAACTTCCTGGACAAAACTTTTCACTGCAACCATGAAGGTGAAAACTTGGCAGTAGAAAGCCTAAATCATATATTTGACCTCTCACCTTCCTTATCAAATCTAAACATTTCAAGCAGACAACCTAAGAAAATAAACAACAATGACAAATTGAGTTTTGCAAGACGAAGACCACCATCCCAACCGTGAAGCACGGGGGTGGCAGCATCATGTTGTGGGGGTGCTTTGATGCAGGAGGCACTGGTGCACTTCACAAAACAGATGGCAACATGAGGCAGGAAAATTATGTGGATATATTGAAGAAACATCTCAAGACATCAGTCAGAAAGTTAAAGCTTGGTTGCAAATGGGTCTTCCAAATGGACAATGACCCCAAGCATACTTCCAAAGTTGTTTGGCGAAAGGTGGATGTAAACTTCCGACATCAACTGTATATCAATGAATTGGCGAGGGCACTAGAACGGTCTTCAGCACCCGGCCTCACCCTACTAGACCCTTAAGTCAAATGATCTGGTGCTTCTGCTTTGGTGCAACACCTAGATCTTCTGGACAGATTCTGCTAGACCTAGGCCCTGACAGACCTGGGCCCTGACAGACCTGGGCCCTGACAGACCTGGGCCCTGACAGACCTGAGCCCTGATAGACCTGGGCCCTGACAGACCTGGGCCCTGACAGACCTGAGCCCTGACAGACCTGAGCCCTGACAGACCTGAGCCCTGACAGACCTGGGCCCTGACAGACCTGGGCCCTGTCAGACCTGGGCCCTGTCAGACCTGGGCCCTGTCAGACCTGGGCCCTGTCAGACCTGAGCCCTGATAGACCTGGGCCCTGACAGACCTGGCTCCTGACAGACCTGGGCCCTGTCAGACCTGGGCCCTGACAGTCAATCTCAGTAAGACCAAAATAATTGTGTTTCAAAAAATGGTCCAGGAGCCAAGATAACAAATACAAATTCCATCTAGATACCGTTGCCCTAGAGCACACAAAAAACGATGCATATCTCGGTCTTATCATCAGCACCACAGGTAAGTTCCACAAGGCTGTGAACGATCTGAGAGACAAGGCAAGAAGGGCCTTCTACGTCATTAAAATATACATCAAATTTGACATGCCAATTAGGATCTGGCAAAAAATACTTGAATTAGTCACAGAGCCCATTGCCCTTCATGGTTGTGAGGTCTGGGTTCCACTCACCAACCAAGAAAAACATCCTCTGTGTACAATGTAAAACACCAAATAATGCATGCAGAGCAGAATTAGGACTAGATCCCCTAGTTATCAACATCCAGAAAAGAGCTGTTAAATTCTACAAGGCAGTGATTCCAACACGTTCCACCACAAAGCCCTCTCTTACAGAGAGATGAACCTGGAGAAGAGTCACCTCAATCAGCTGGTCCTGGGGCTCTGTTCACAAACACAAAAACAGAGCCTTTGGACTAGAGGAGGCTGGTGGGAGGAGCTATAGGAGGATGGGCTCATTGTAATGGCTGGAATGGAATAAAAGGAACGGAATCAAACACATCAAACATATGGAAGCCACATGTTTGACTCCGTTCCATTAATTCCATTCCAGCCATTACAATGAGTCGGTAAAGAACTGAATCAGCTCTTGTGTCAGCCACTATTTAAGAACTGAATCAGCTCTTGTGTCAGCCACTATTAAAGAACTGAATCAGCTCTTGTGTCAGCCACTGTTTAAAGAACTGAATCAGCTCATGTGTCAGCCACTGTTAAAGAACTGAATCAGCTCTTGTGTCAGCCACTTTTAAAGAACTGAATCAGCTCTTGTGTCAGCCACTGTTAAAGAACTGAATCAGCTCTTGTGTCAGCCACTATTAAAGAACTGAATCAGCTCTTGTGTCAGCCACTGTTAAAGAACTGAATCAGCTCTTGTGTCAGCCACTGTTAAAGAACTGAATCAGCTCTTGTGTCAGCCACTGTTAAAGAACTGAATCAGCTCTTGTGTCAGCCACTGCTAAAGAACTGAATCAGCTCTTGTGTCAGCCACTGTTAAAGAACTGAATCAGCTCTTGTGTCAGCCACTGTTAAATAACTGAATCAACTCTTGTGTCAGCCACTGTTAAAGAACTGTTAAAGAACTGAATCAGCTCTTGTGTCAGCCACTGTTAAAGAACTGTTAAAGAACTGAATCAGCTCTTGTGTCAGCCACTGTTAAAGAACTGAATCAGCTCTTGTGTCAGCCACTGTTTAAAGAACTGAATCAGCTCTTGTGTCAGCCACTGTTAAAGAACTGTTAAAGAACTGAATCAGCTCTTGTGTCAGCCACTGTTAAAGAACTGAATCAGCTCTTGTGTCAGCCACTGTTAAAGAACTGAATCAGCTCTTGTGTCAGCCACTGTTAAAGAACTGAATCAGCTCTTGTGTCAGCCACTGCTAAAGAACTGAATCAGCTCTTGTGTCAGCCACTGTTAAAGAACTGAATCAGCTCTTGTGTCAGCCACTGTTAAATAACTGAATCAGCTCTTGTGTCAGCCACTGTTAAAGAACTGTTAAAGAACTGAATCAGCTCTTGTGTCAGCCACTGTTAAAGAACTGTTAAAGAACTGAATCAGCTCTTGTGTCAGCCACTGTTTAAAGAACTGAATCAGCTCTTGTGTCAGCCACTGTTAAAGAACTGAATCAGCTCTTGTGTCAGCCACTGTTAAAGAACTGAATCAGCTCTTGTGTCAGCCACTGTTAAAGAACTGAATCAGCTCTTGTGTCAGCCACTGTTAAAGAACTGAATCAGCTCTTGTGTCAGCCACTGTTAAAGAACTGAATCAGCTCTTGTGTCAGCCACTGTTAAAGAACTGAATCAGCTCTTGTGTCAGCCACTGTTAAAGAACTGAATCAGCTCTTGTGTCAGCCACTGCTAAAGAACTGAATCAGCTCTTGTGTCAGCCACTGTTAAAGAACTGAATCAGCTCTTGTGTCAGCCACTGTTAAAGAACTGAATCTGCTCTTGTGTCAGCCACTGTTAAAGAACTGTTAAAGAACTGAATCAGCTTTTGTGTCAGCCACTGTTAAAGAACTGAATCAGCTCTTGTGTCAGCCACTGCTAAAGAACTGAATCAGCTCTTGTGTCAGCCACTGTTAAAAAAGTGAATCAGCTCTTGTGTCAGCCACTGTTTAAAGAACTGAATCAGCTCTTGTGTCAGCCACTGTTTAAAGAACTGAATCAGCTCTTGTGTCAGCCACTGTTAAAGAACTGTTAAAGAACTGAATCAGCTCTTGTGTCAGCCACTATTAAAGAACTGAATCAGCTCTTGTGTCAGCCACTGTTTAAAGAACTGAATCAGCTCTTGTGTCAGCCACTGTTAAAGAACTGAATCAGCTCTTGTGTCAGCCACTGTTAAAGAACTGAATCAGCTCTTGTGTCAGCCACTGTTAAAGAACTGAATCAGCTCTTGTGTCAGCCACTGTTAAAGAACTGAATCAGCTCTTGTGTCAGCCACTGTTAAAGAACTGAATCAGCTCTTGTGTCAGCCACTGTTAAAGAACTGTTAAAGAACTGAGTCAGCTCTTGTGTCAGCCACTGTTAAAGAACTGAATCAGCTCTTGTGTCAGCCATTGTTAAATAACTGAATCAGCTCTTGTGTCAGCCACTGTTAAAGAACTGTTAAAGAACTGAATCAGCTCTTGTGTCAGCCACTGTTAAAGAACTGAATCAGCTCTTGTGTCAGCCACTGTTAAAGAACTGAATCAGCTCTTGTGTCAGCCACTGTTAAAGAACTGAATCAGCTCTTGTGTCAGCCACTGTTTAAAGAACTGAATCAGCTCTTGTGTCAGCCACTGTTAAAGAACTGAATCAGCTCTTGTGTCAGCCACTGCTAAAGAACTGAATCAGCTCTTGTGTCAGCCACTGTTAAAGAACTGAATCAGCTCTTGTGTCAGCCACTATTAAAGAACTGAATCTGCTCTTGTGTCAGCCACTGTTAAAGAACTGTTAAAGAACTGAATCAGCTTTTGTGTCAGCCACTGTTAAAGAACTGAATCAGCTCTTGTGTCAGCCACTGTTTAAAGAACTGAATCAGCTCTTGTGTCAGCCACTGTTAAAGAACTGAATCAGCTCTTGTGTCAGCCACTGCTAAAGAACTGAATCAGCTCTTGTGTCAGCCACTGTTAAAGAACTGAATCAGCTCTTGTGTCAGCCACTATTAAAGAACTGAATCTGCTCTTGTGTCAGCCACTGTTAAAGAACTGTTAAAGAACTGAATCAGCTTTTGTGTCAGCCACTGTTAAAGAACTGAATCAGCTCTTGTGTCAGCCACTGTTAAAGAACTGTTAAAGAACTGAATCAGCTTTTGTGTCAGCCACTATTAAAGAACTGAATCTGCTCTTGTGTCAGCCACTGTTAAAGAACTGTTAAAGAACTGAATCAGCTTTTGTGTCAGCCACTGTTAAAGAACTGAATCAGCTCTTGTGTCAGCCACTATTAAAGAACTGAATCTGCTCTTGTGTCAGCCACTGTTAAAGAACTGTTAAAGAACTGAATCAGCTTTTGTGTCAGCCACTGTTAAAGAACTGAATCAGCTCTTGTGTCAGCCACTGCTAAAGAACTGAATCAGCTCTTGTGTCAGCCACTGTTAAAAAAGTGAATCAGCTCTTGTGTCAGCCACTGTTTAAAGAACTGAATCAGCTCTTGTGTCAGCCACTGTTAAAGAACTGAATCAGCTCTTGTGTCAGCCACTGCTAAAGAACTGAATCAGCTCTTGTGTCAGCCACTGTTAAAGAACTGAATCAGCTCTTGTGTCAGCCACTATTAAAGAACTGAATCTGCTCTTGTGTCAGCCACTGTTAAAGAACTGTTAAAGAACTGAATCAGCTTTTGTGTCAGCCACTGTTAAAGAACTGAATCAGCTCTTGTGTCAGCCACTGTTTAAAGAACTGAATCAGCTCTTGTGTCAGCCACTGTTAAAGAACTGAATCAGCTCTTGTGTCAGCCACTGCTAAAGAACTGAATCAGCTCTTGTGTCAGCCACTGTTAAAGAACTGAATCAGCTCTTGTGTCAGCCACTATTAAAGAACTGAATCTGCTCTTGTGTCAGCCACTGTTAAAGAACTGTTAAAGAACTGAATCAGCTTTTGTGTCAGCCACTGTTAAAGAACTGAATCAGCTCTTGTGTCAGCCACTGTTTAAAGAACTGAATCAGCTCTTGTGTCAGCCACTGTTTAAAGAACTGAATCAGCTCTTGTGTCAGCCACTGTTTAAAGAACTGAATCAGCTCTTGTGTCAGCCACTGCTAAAGAACTGAATCAGCTCTTGTGTCAGCCACTGTTAAAGAACTGAATCAGCTCTTGTGTCAGCCACTATTAAAGAACTGAATCTGCTCTTGTGTCAGCCACTGTTAAAGAACTGTTAAAGAACTGAATCAGCTTTTGTGTCAGCCACTGTTAAAGAACTGAATCAGCTCTTGTGTCAGCCACTGCTAAAGAACTGAATCAGCTCTTGTGTCAGCCACTGTTAAAAAGTGAATCAGCTCTTGTGTCAGCCACTGTTTAAAGAACTGAATCAGCTCTTGTGTCAGCCACTGTTAAAGAACTGAATCAGCTCTTGTGTCAGCCACTATTAAAGAACTGAATCTGCTCTTGTGTCAGCCACTGTTAAAGAACTGTTAAAGAACTGAATCAGCTTTTGTGTCAGCCACTGTTAAAGAACTGAATCAGCTCTTGTGTCAGCCACTGCTAAAGAACTGAATCAGCTCTTGTGTCAGCCACTGTTAAAAAAGTGAATCAGCTCTTGTGTCAGCCACTGTTAAAGAACTGAATAAGCTCTTGTGTCAGCCACTGCTAAAGAACTGAATCAGCTCTTGTGTCAGCCACTGTTAAAAAAGTGAATCAGCTCTTGTGTCAGCCACTGTTTAAAGAACTGAATCAGCTCTTGTGTCAGCCACTGCTAAAGAACTGAATCAGCTCTTGTGTCAGCCACTGTTAAAGAACTGAATCAGCTCTTGTGTCAGCCACTGTTAAATAACTGAATCAACTCTTGTGTCAGCCACTGTTAAAGAACTGTTAAAGAACTGAATCAGCTCTTGTGTCAGCCACTGTTAAAGAACTGTTAAAGAACTGAATCAGCTCTTGTGTCAGCCACTGTTAAAGAACTGAATCAGCTCTTGTGTCAGCCACTGTTTAAAGAACTGAATCAGCTCTTGTGTCAGCCACTGTTAAAGAACTGTTAAAGAACTGAATCAGCTCTTGTGTCAGCCACTGTTAAAGAACTGAATCAGCTCTTGTGTCAGCCACTGTTAAAGAACTGAATCAGCTCTTGTGTCAGCCACTGTTAAAGAACTGAATCAGCTCTTGTGTCAGCCACTGCTAAAGAACTGAATCAGCTCTTGTGTCAGCCACTGTTAAAGAACTGAATCAGCTCTTGTGTCAGCCACTGTTAAATAACTGAATCAGCTCTTGTGTCAGCCACTGTTAAAGAACTGAATCAGAAAGAACTGTTAAAGAACTGAATCAGCTCTTGTGTCAGCCACTGTTAAAGAACTGTTAAAGAACTGAATCAGCTCTTGTGTCAGCCACTGTTTAAAGAACTGAATCAGCTCTTGTGTCAGCCACTGTTAAAGAACTGAATCAGCTCTTGTGTCAGCCACTGTTAAAGAACTGAATCAGCTCTTGTGTCAGCCACTGTTAAAGAACTGAATCAGCTCTTGTGTCAGCCACTGTTAAAGAACTGAATCAGCTCTTCTGTCAGCCACTGTTAAAGAACTGAATCAGCTCTTGTGTCAGCCACTGTTAAAGAACTGAATCAGCTCTTGTGTCAGCCACTGTTAAAGAACTGAATCAGCTCTTGTGTCAGCCACTGCTAAAGAACTGAATCAGCTCTTGTGTCAGCCACTGTTAAAGAACTGAATCAGCTCTTGTGTCAGCCACTGTTAAAGAACTGAATCTGCTCTTGTGTCAGCCACTGTTAAAGAACTGTTAAAGAACTGAATCAGCTTTTGTGTCAGCCACTGTTAAAGAACTGAATCAGCTCTTGTGTCAGCCACTGTTAAAGAACTGAATCAGCTCTTGTGTCAGCCACTGTTAAAGAACTGAATCAGCTCTTGTGTCAGCCACTGTTAAAGAACTGAATCAGCTCTTGTGTCAGCCACTGTTAAAGAACTGAATCAGCTCTTGTGTCAGCCACTGTTAAAGAACTGAATCAGCTCTTGTGTCAGCCACTGTTAAAGAACTGAATCAGCTCTTCTGTCAGCCACTGTTAAAGAACTGAATCAGCTCTTGTGTCAGCCACTGTTAAAGAACTGAATCAGCTCTTGTGTCAGCCACTGTTAAAGAACTGCTCTTGTGTCATCACTGCTAAAGAACTGAATCAGCTCTTGTGTCAGCCACTGTTAAAGAACTGAATCAGCTCTTGTGTCAGCCACTGTTAAAGAACTGAATCAGCTCTTGTGTCAGCCACTGTTAAAGAACTGAATTAAAGTCAGCCACTGTTAAAGAACTGTTAAAGAACTGAATCAGCTCTTGTGTCAGCCACTGTTAAAGAACTGAATCAGCTCTTGTGTCAGCCACTGTTAAAGAACTGAATCAGCTCTTGTGTCAGCCACTGTTAAAAAACTGAATCAGCTCTTGTGTCAGCCACTGTTTAAAGAACTGAATCAGCTCTTGTGTCAGCCACTGTTTAAAGAACTGAATCAGCTCTTGTGTCAGCCACTGTTAAAGAACTGTTAAAGAACTGAATCAGCTCTTGTGTCAGCCACTATTAAAGAACTGAATCAGCTCTTGTGTCAGCCACTGTTTAAAGAACTGAATCAGCTCTTGTGTCAGCCACTGTTAAAGAACTGAATCAGCTCTTGTGTCAGCCACTGTTAAAGAACTGAATCAGCTCTTGTGTCAGCCACTGTTAAAGAACTGAATCAGCTCTTGTGTCAGCCACTGTTAAAGAACTGAATCAGCTCTTGTGTCAGCCACTGTTAAAGAACTGAATCAGCTCTTGTGTCAGCCACTGTTAAAGAACTGTTAAAGAACTGAGTCAGCTCTTGTGTCAGCCACTGTTAAAGAACTGAATCAGCTCTTGTGTCAGCCATTGTTAAATAACTGAATCAGCTCTTGTGTCAGCCACTGTTAAAGAACTGTTAAAGAACTGAATCAGCTCTTGTGTCAGCCACTGTTAAAGAACTGAATCAGCTCTTGTGTCAGCCACTGTTAAAGAACTGAATCAGCTCTTGTGTCAGCCACTGTTAAAGAACTGAATCAGCTCTTGTGTCAGCCACTGTTTAAAGAACTGAATCAGCTCTTGTGTCAGCCACTGTTAAAGAACTGAATCAGCTCTTGTGTCAGCCACTGCTAAAGAACTGAATCAGCTCTTGTGTCAGCCACTGTTAAAGAACTGAATCAGCTCTTGTGTCAGCCACTATTAAAGAACTGAATCTGCTCTTGTGTCAGCCACTGTTAAAGAACTGTTAAAGAACTGAATCAGCTTTTGTGTCAGCCACTGTTAAAGAACTGAATCAGCTCTTGTGTCAGCCACTGTTTAAAGAAATGAATCAGCTCTTGTGTCAGCCACTGTTAAAGAACTGAATCAGCTCTTGTGTCAGCCACTGCTAAAGAACTGAATCAGCTCTTGTGTCAGCCACTGTTAAAGAACTGAATCAGCTCTTGTGTCAGCCACTATTAAAGAACTGAATCTGCTCTTGTGTCAGCCACTGTTAAAGAACTGTTAAAGAACTGAATCAGCTTTTGTGTCAGCCACTGTTAAAGAACTGAATCAGCTCTTGTGTCAGCCACTGTTTAAAGAACTGAATCAGCTCTTGTGTCAGCCACTGTTTAAAGAACTGAATCAGCTCTTGTGTTAGCCACTGTTTAAAGAACTGAATCAGCTCTTGTGTCAGCCACTGCTAAAGAACTGAATCAGCTCTTGTGTCAGCCACTGTTAAAGAACTGAATCAGCTCTTGTGTCAGCCACTATTAAAGAACTGAATCTGCTCTTGTGTCAGCCACTGTTAAAGAACTGTTAAAGAACTGAATCAGCTTTTGTGTCAGCCACTGTTAAAGAACTGAATCAGCTCTTGTGTCAGCCACTGCTAAAGAACTGAATCAGCTCTTGTGTCAGCCACTGTTAAAAAAGTGAATCAGCTCTTGTGTCAGCCACTGTTTAAAGAACTGAATCAGCTCTTGTGTCAGCCACTGTTAAAGAACTGAATCAGCTCTTGTGTCAGCCACTATTAAAGAACTGAATCTGCTCTTGTGTCAGCCACTGTTAAAGAACTGTTAAAGAACTGAATCAGCTTTTGTGTCAGCCACTGTTAAAGAACTGAATCAGCTCTTGTGTCAGCCACTGCTAAAGAACTGAATCAGCTCTTGTGTCAGCCACTGTTAAAAAAGTGAATCAGCTCTTGTGTCAGCCACTGTTTAAAGAACTGAATCAGCTCTTGTGTCAGCCACTGTTTAAAGAACTGAATCAGCTCTTGTGTCAGCCACTGTTAAAGAACTGTTAAAGAACTGAATCAGCTCTTGTGTCAGCCACTATTAAAGAACTGAATCAGCTCTTGTGTCAGCCACTGTTTAAAGAACTGAATCAGCTCTTGTGTCAGCCACTGTTAAAGTTTAAAGAACTGAATCAGCTCTTGTGTCAGCCACTGTTAAAGAACTGAATCAGCTCTTGTGTCAGCCACTGTTAAAGAACTGTTAAAGAACTGAGTCAGCTCTTGTGTCAGCCACTGTTAAAGAACTGAATCAGCTCTTGTGTCAGCCATTGTTAAATAACTGAATCAGCTCTTGTGTCAGCCACTGTTAAAGAACTGTTAAAGAACTGAATCAGCTCTTGTGTCAGCCACTGTTAAAGAACTGAATCAGCTCTTGTGTCAGCCACTGTTAAAGAACTGAATCAGCTCTTGTGTCAGCCACTGTTTAAAGAACTGAATCAGCTCTTGTGTCAGCCACTGTTTAAAGAACTGAATCAGCTCTTGTGTCAGCCACTGTTAAAGAACTGAATCAGCTCGTGTCAGCCACTGTTAAAGAACTGAATCAGCTCTTGTGTCAGCCACTGTTAAAGAACTGAATCAGCTCTTGTGTCAGCCACTGTTAAAGAACTGAATCAGCTCTTGTGTCAGCCACTGTTAAAGAACTGAATCAGCTCTTGTGTCAGCCACTATTAAAGAACTGAATCAGCTCTTGTGTCAGCCACTGTTTAAAGAACTGAATCAGCTCTTGTGTCAGCCACTGTTTAAAGAACTGAATCAGCTCTTGTGTCAGCCACTGTTTAAAGAACTGAATCAGCTCTTGTGTCAGCCACTGTTAAAGAACTGAATCAGCTCTTCTGTCAGCCACTGTTAAAGAACTGAATCAGCTCTTGTGTCAGCCACTGTTAAAGAACTGAATCAGCTCTTGTGTCAGCCACTGTTTAAAGAACTGAATCAGCTCTTGTGTCAGCCACTGTTAAAAACTGAATCAGCTCTTGTGTCAGCCACTGTTTAAAGAACTGAATCAGCTCTTGTGTCAGCCACTGTTAAAGAACTGTTAAAGAACTGAATCAGCTCTTGTGTCAGCCACTGTTAAAGAACTCTTAAAGAACTGAATCAGCTCTTGTGTCAGCCACTGTTAAAGAACTGTTAAAGAACTGAATCAGCTCTTGTGTCAGCCACTGTTAAAGAACTGAATCAGCTCTTGTGTCAGCCACTGTTTAAAGAACTGAATCAGCTCTTGTGTCAGCCACTGTTAAAGAACTGTTAAAGAACTGAATCAGCTCTTGTGTCAGCCACTGTTAAAGAACTGAATCAGCTCTTGTGTCAGCCACTGTTAAAGAACTGAATCAGCTCTTGTGTCAGCCACTGTTAAAGAACTGAATCAGCTCTTGTGTCAGCCACTGCTAAAGAACTGAATCAGCTCTTGTGTCAGCCACTGTTAAAGAACTGAATCAGCTCTTGTGTCAGCCACTGTTAAATAACTGAATCAGCTCTTGTGTCAGCCACTGTTAAAGAACTGTTAAAGAACTGAATCAGCTCTTGTGTCAGCCACTGTTAAAGAACTGTTAAAGAACTGAATCAGCTCTTGTGTCAGCCACTGTTAAAGAACTGAATCAGCTCTTGTGTCAGCCACTGTTAAAGAACTGAATCAGCTCTTGTGTCAGCCACTGTTAAAGAACTGAATCAGCTCTTGTGTCAGCCACTGTTAAAGAACTGAATCAGCTCTTGTGTCAGCCACTGTTAAAGAACTGAATCAGCTCTTGTGTCAGCCACTGCTAAAGAACTGAATCAGCTCTTGTGTCAGCCACTGTTAAAGAACTGAATCAGCTCTTGTGTCAGCCACTGTTAAATAACTGAATCAGCTCTTGTGTCAGCCACTGTTAAAGAACTGTTAAAGAACTGAATCAGCTCTTGTGTCAGCCACTGTTAAAGAACTGTTAAAGAACTGAATCAGCTCTTGTGTCAGCCACTGTTAAAGAACTGAATCAGCTCTTGTGTCAGCCACTGTTAAAGAACTGAATCAGCTCTTGTGTCAGCCACTGTTAAAGAACTGAATCAGCTCTTGTGTCAGCCACTGTTAAAGAACTGAATCAGCTCTTGTGTCAGCCACTGTTAAAGAACTGAATCAGCTCTTCTGTCAGCCACTGTTAAAGAACTGAATCAGCTCTTGTGTCAGCCACTGTTAAAGAACTGAATCAGCTCTTGTGTCAGCCACTGTTAAAGAACTGAATCAGCTCTTGTGTCAGCCACTGCTAAAGAACTGAATCAGCTCTTGTGTCAGCCACTGTTAAAGAACTGAATCAGCTCTTGTGTCAGCCACTATTAAAGAACTGAATCTGCTCTTGTGTCAGCCACTGTTAAAGAACTGTTAAAGAACTGAATCAGCTTTTGTGTCAGCCACTGTTAAAGAACTGAATCAGCTCTTGTGTCAGCCACTGCTAAAGAACTGAATCAGCTCTTGTGTCAGCCACTGTTAAAAAAGTGAATCAGCTCTTGTGTCAGCCACTGTTTAAAGAACTGAATCAGCTCTTGTGTCAGCCACTGTTTAAAGAACTGAATCAGCTCTTGTGTCAGCCACTGTTAAAGAACTGTTAAAGAACTGAATCAGCTCTTGTGTCAGCCACTATTAAAGAACTGAATCAGCTCTTGTGTCAGCCACTGTTTAAAGAACTGAATCAGCTCTTGTGTCAGCCACTGTTAAAGAACTGAATCAGCTCTTGTGTCAGCCACTGTTAAAGAACTGAATCAGCTCTTGTGTCAGCCACTGTTAAAGAACTGAATCAGCTCTTGTGTCAGCCACTGTTAAAGAACTGAATCAGCTCTTGTGTCAGCCACTGTTAAAGAACTGAATCAGCTCTTGTGTCAGCCACTGTTAAAGAACTGTTAAAGAACTGAGTCAGCTCTTGTGTCAGCCACTGTTAAAGAACTGAATCAGCTCTTGTGTCAGCCATTGTTAAATAACTGAATCAGCTCTTGTGTCAGCCACTGTTAAAGAACTGTTAAAGAACTGAATCAGCTCTTGTGTCAGCCACTGTTAAAGAACTGAATCAGCTCTTGTGTCAGCCACTGTTAAAGAACTGAATCAGCTCTTGTGTCAGCCACTGTTAAAGAACTGAATCAGCTCTTGTGTCAGCCACTGTTAAAGAACTGAATCAGCTCTTGTGTCAGCCACTGTTAAAGAACTGAATCAGCTCTTCTGTCAGCCACTGTTAAAGAACTGAATCAGCTCTTGTGTCAGCCACTGTTAAAGAACTGAATCAGCTCTTGTGTCAGCCACTGTTAAAGAACTGAATCAGCTCTTGTGTCAGCCACTGCTAAAGAACTGAATCAGCTCTTGTGTCAGCCACTGTTAAAGAACTGAATCAGCTCTTGTGTCAGCCACTATTAAAGAACTGAATCTGCTCTTGTGTCAGCCACTGTTAAAGAACTGTTAAAGAACTGAATCAGCTTTTGTGTCAGCCACTGTTAAAGAACTGAATCAGCTCTTGTGTCAGCCACTGCTAAAGAACTGAATCAGCTCTTGTGTCAGCCACTGTTAAAAAAGTGAATCAGCTCTTGTGTCAGCCACTGTTTAAAGAACTGAATCAGCTCTTGTGTCAGCCACTGTTTAAAGAACTGAATCAGCTCTTGTGTCAGCCACTGTTAAAGAACTGTTAAAGAACTGAATCAGCTCTTGTGTCAGCCACTATTAAAGAACTGAATCAGCTCTTGTGTCAGCCACTGTTTAAAGAACTGAATCAGCTCTTGTGTCAGCCACTGTTAAAGAACTGAATCAGCTCTTGTGTCAGCCACTGTTAAAGAACTGAATCAGCTCTTGTGTCAGCCACTGTTAAAGAACTGAATCAGCTCTTGTGTCAGCCACTGTTAAAGAACTGAATCAGCTCTTGTGTCAGCCACTGTTAAAGAACTGAATCAGCTCTTGTGTCAGCCACTGTTAAAGAACTGTTAAAGAACTGAGTCAGCTCTTGTGTCAGCCACTGTTAAAGAACTGAATCAGCTCTTGTGTCAGCCATTGTTAAATAACTGAATCAGCTCTTGTGTCAGCCACTGTTAAAGAACTGTTAAAGAACTGAATCAGCTCTTGTGTCAGCCACTGTTAAAGAACTGAATCAGCTCTTGTGTCAGCCACTGTTAAAGAACTGAATCAGCTCTTGTGTCAGCCACTGTTTAAAGAACTGAATCAGCTCTTGTGTCAGCCACTGTTTAAAGAACTGAATCAGCTCTTGTGTCAGCCACTGTTAAAGAACTGAATCAGCTCGTGTCAGCCACTGTTAAAGAACTGAATCAGCTCTTGTGTCAGCCACTGTTAAAGAACTGAATCAGCTCTTGTGTCAGCCACTGTTAAATAACTGAATCAGCTCTTGTGTCAGCCACTGTTAAAGAACTGTTAAAGAACTGAATCAGCTCTTGTGTCAGCCACTGTTAAAGAACTGTTAAAGAACTGAATCAGCTCTTGTGTCAGCCACTGTTAAAGAACTGAATCAGCTCTTGTGTCAGCCACTGTTAAAGAACTGAATCAGCTCTTGTGTCAGCCACTGTTAAAGAACTGAATCAGATCTTGTGTCAGCCACTGTTAAAGAACTGAATCAGCTCTTGTGTCAGCCACTGTTAAATAACTGAATCAGCTCTTGTGTCAGCCACTGTTAAAGAACTGAATCAGCTCTTCTGTCAGCCACTGTTAAAGAACTGAATCAGCTCTTGTGTCAGCCACTGTTAAAGAACTGAATCAGCTCTTGTGTCAGCCACTGTTAAAGAACTGTTAAAGAACTGAATCAGCTTTTGTGTCAGCCACTGTTAAAGAACTGAATCAGCTCTTGTGTCAGCCACTGTTTAAAGAACTGAATCAGCTCTTGTGTCAGCCACTGTTAAAGAACTGAATCAGCTCTTGTGTCAGCCACTGTTAAAGAACTGTTAAAGAACTGAATCAGCTCTTGTGTCAGCCACTATTAAAGAACTGAATCAGCTCTTGTGTCAGCCACTGTTTAAAGAACTGAATCAGCTCTTGTGTCAGCCACTGTTAAAGAACTGAATCAGCTCTTACGTTTACATTTACATTTAAGTCATTTAGCAGACGCTCTTATCCAGAGCGACTTACAAATTGGTGAATTCACCTTCTGACATCCAGTGGAACAGCCACTTTACTTGTGTCAGCCACTGTTAAAGAACTGAATCAGCTCTTGTGTCAGCCACTGCTAAAGAACTGAATCAGCTCGTGTCAGCCACTGTTAAAGAACTGAATCAGCTCTTGTGTCAGCCACTATTAAATAACTGAATCTGCTCTTGTGTCAGCCACTGTTAAAGAACTGTTAAAGAACTGAATCAGCTTTTGTGTCAGCCACTGTTAAAGAACTGAATCAGCTCTTGTGTCAGCCACTGCTAAAGAACTGAATCAGCTCTTGTGTCAGCCACTGTTAAAGAACTGAATCAGCTCTTGTGTCAGCCACTGTTTAAAGAACTGAATCAGCTCTTGTGTCAGCAAACCTCTCCGTCAGGGACCCCCCCCCCCCAACTGTTCCAAACCTCTCCGTCATGGACCCTCCCCAACTGTTGCAAACCTCTCCGTCAGGGACCCCCCAACTGTTCCAAACCTCTCCGTCAGGGACCCCCCCCCAACTGTTCCAAACCTCTCCGTCAGGGACCCCCCCCCCCCAACTGTTCCAAACCTCTCCGTCAGGGACCCCCCAAACTGTTCCAAACCACTCCTTCAGGGACCTCTCAACTGTTGCAAACCTCTCCGTCAGGGACCCTCCCCAACTGTTCCAAACCTCTCTGTCTGGGATCCCTCAACTGTTCCAAACCTCTCCGTCAGGGACCCCCCCAAACTGTTCCAAACCTCTCCGTCAGGGACCCTCCCCAACTGTTCCAAACCTCTCCGTCAGGGACCCCTCAACTGTTCCAAACCTCTCCATCAGGGACCCGACAACTGTTCCAAACCTCTCCGTCAGGGACCCCCCCAAATGTTCCAAACCTCTCCGTCAGGGACCCCCCAACTGTTCCAAACCACTCCGTCAGGGACCCCTCAACTGTTGCAAACCTCTCAGTCAGGGACCCTCCCCAACTGTTCCAAACCTCTCCTTCTGGGACCCCTCAACTGTTCCAAACCTCTCCGTCAGGGACCCCCCCCAACTGTTCCAAACCTCTCCATCAGTGACCCCCCAACTGTTCCAAACCTCTCCATCAGGGACCCCCCCCAACTGTTCCAAACATCTCCATCAGGGACCCCCCAACTGTTCCAAACCTCTCCGTCAGGGACCCCCCAACTGTTCCAAACCTCTCCATCAGGGACCATTCCCAACTGTTGCAAACCTCTCCGTCAGGTACCCCCCAACTGTTCCAAACCTCTCCGTCAGGGACACTTCCCAACTGTTCCAAACCTCTCCATCAGTGACCCCCCAACTGTTCCAAACCTCTCCGTCAGGGACCCCCCAACTGTTCCAAACCTCTCCATCAGGGACCCCCCAACTGTTCCAAACCTCTCCGTCAGGGACCCCCCAACTGTTCCAAACCACTCCTTCAGGGACCCCTCAACTGTTGCAAACCTCTCCTTCAGGGACCCTCCCCAACTGTTCCAAACCTCTCCGTCAGGGACCCCCCCAAATGTTCCAAACCTCTCCGTCAGGGACCCCCCAACTGTTCCAAACCACTCCTTCAGGGACCCCTCAACTGTTGCAAACCTCTCCGACAGGGACCCTCCCCAACTGTTCCAAACCTCTCTGTCTGGGATCCCCCAACTGTTCCAAACCTCTCCGTCAGGGACCCCCCAACTGTTCCAAACCTCTCCGTTCGGGGTCCCCCCCCAACTGTTCCAAACCTCTCAGTCAGGGACCCCCCCAACTGTTCCAAACCTCTCCATCAGCGACCATTCCCAACTGTTGCAAACCTCTCCGTCAGGGACCCCCCCCAACTGTTCCAAACCTCTCCGTCAGGGACCCCCCCCCGCAACTGTTCCAAACCTCTCCGTCAGGGACCCCCCAACTGTTCCAAACCTCTCCGTCAAGGAGCCCCCCCCAAATGTTCCAAACCTCTCCGTCAGGGACCCTCCCCAACTGTTCCAAACCTCTCCGTCAGGGACCCCCCCCAACTGTTCCAAACCTCTCCATCAGGGACCCCTCAACTGTTCCAAACCTCTCCATCAGGGACCCCCCCAACTGTTCCAAACCTCTCTGTCAGGGACCCTCCCCTACTGTTCCAAACCTCTCCATCAGGGACCCCCCCAACTGTTCCAAACCTCTCCATCAGGGACCCCCCCCAACTGTTCCAAACCTCTCCGTCAGGGACCCCCCCAAACTGTTCCAAACCTCTCCGTCAGGGACCCCTCAACTGTTCCAAACCTCTCCGTCAGGGACCTCTCAACTGTTCCAAACCTCTCCGTTAGTGACCCCCCCTCCAACTGTTCCAAACCTCTCCATCAGGGACCCCTCAACTGTTCCAAACCTCTCTGTCAGGGACCCCCCCAACTGTTCCAAACCTCTCCATAAGGGACCCCCCAACTGTTCTAAACCTCTCCGTCAGGGACCCCCCCAACTGTTCCAAACCTCTCCATCAGGGACCCTTCTCAACTGCTGCAAACCTCTCCGTCAGGGACCCCCAACTGTTCCAAACCTCTCCGTCAGGGACCCCCCCAACTGTTCCAAACCTCTCCTTCAGGGACCCCTCAACTGTTGCAAACCTCTCCGTCAGGGACCCTCCCCAACTGTTCCAAACCTCTCCGTCAGGGACCCCCCCAAATGTTCCAAACCTCTCCGTCAGGGACCCCCCCAAACTGTTCCAAACCTCTCCGTCAGGGACCCTCCCCAACTGTTCCAAACCTCTCCGTCAGGGACCCCTCAACTGTTCCAAACCTCTCCGTCAGGGACCCCCCCCAACTGTTCCAAACCTCTCCGTCATGGACCCTCCCCAACTGTTGCAAACCTCTCCGTCAGGGACCCCCCAACTGTTCCAAACCTCTCCGTCAATGACCCCCCAACTGTTCCAAACCTCTCCATCAGGGACCCCCCAACTGTTCCAAACCTCTCCGTCAGGGACCCCCCAACTGTTCCCAACCTCTCCGTCAGGGACCCCCCAACTGTTCCCAACCTCTCCGTCAGGGACCCCCCAACTGTTCCAAACCTCTCCATCAGGGACCCCCCAACTGTTCCAAACCTCTCCATCAGGGACCCCCCCCAACTGTTCCAAACCTCTCCGTCAGGGACCCCTCAACTGTTCCAAACCTCTCCATCAGGGACCCCACCAACTGTTCCAAACCTCTCCTTCAGGGACCCCTCAACTGTTGCAAACCTCTCCGTCAGGGACCCCCCCCAACTGTTCCAAACCTCTCCGTCATGGACCCTCCCCAACTGTTGCAAACCTCTCCGTCAGGGACCCCCCAACTGTTCCAAACCTCTCCGTCAGGGACCCCCCCCAACTGTTCCAAACCTCTCTGTCAGGGACCCACCCCCCCCAACTGTTCCAAACCTCTCCGTCAGGGACCCCCCAAACTGTTCCAAACCACTCCTTCAGGGACCTCTCAACTGTTGCAAACCTCTCCGTCAGGGACCCCTCAACTGTTCCAAACCTCTCCGTCAGGGACCCCCCCAAACTGTTCCAAACCTCTCCGTCAGGGACCCTCCCCAACTGTTCCAAACCTCTCCGTCAGGGACCCCCCCCAACTGTTCCAAACCTCTCCATCAGGGACCCCTCAACTGTTCCAAACCTCTCCATCAGGGACCCCCCCCCAACTGTTCCAAACCTCTCTGTCAGGGACCCTCCCCAACTGTTCCAAACCTCTCCATCAGGGACCCCCCAACTGTTCCAAACCTCTCCATCAGGGTCACCCCCCAACTGTTCCAAACCTCTCCGTCAGGGACCCCCCCAAACTGTTCCAAACCTCTCCGTCAGGGACCCCTCAACTGTTCCAAACCTCTCCGTCAGGGACCTCTCAACTGTTCCAAACCTCTCCGTTAGTGACCCCCTCCAACTGTTCCAAACCTCTCCATCAGGGACCCCTCAACTGTTCCAAACCTCTCTGTCAGGGACCCCCCCAACTGTTCCAAACCTCTCCATAAGGGACCCCCCAACTGTTCTAAACCTCTCCGTCAGGGACCCCCCCAACTGTTCCAAACCTCTCCATCAGGGACCCTTCTCAACTGCTGCAAACCTCTCCGTCAGGGACCCCCCAACTGTTCCAAACCTCTCCGTCAGGGACCCCCCCAACTGTTCCAAACCTCTCCTTCAGGGACCCCTCAACTGTTGCAAACCTCTCCGTCAGGGACCCTCCCCAACTGTTCCAAACCTCTCCGTCAGGGACCCCTCAACTGTTCCAAACCTCTCCGTCAGGGACCCCCCCAAACTGTTCCAAACCTCTCCGTCAGGGACCCTCCCCAACTGTTCCAAACCTCTCCGTCAGGGACCCCTCAACTGTTCCAAACCTCTCCGTCAGGGAGCCCCCCCAACTGTTCCAAACCTCTCCGTCATGGACCCTCCCCAACTGTTGCAAACCTCTCCGTCAGGGACCCCCCCAACTGTTCCAAACCTCTCCGTCAATGACCCCCCAACTGTTCCAAACCTCTCCATCAGGGACCCCCCCCAACTGTTCCAAACCTCTCCGTCAGGGACCCCCCCAACTGTTCCCAACCTCTCCGTCAGGGACCCCCCAACTGTTCCCAACCTCTCCGTCAGGGACCCCCCAACTGTTCCAAACCTCTCCATCAGGGACCCCCCCCAACTGTTCCAAACCTCTCCATCAGGGACCCCTCAACTGTTCCAAACCTCTCCGTCAGGGACCCCTCAACTGTTCCAAACCTCTCCATCAGGGACCCCACCAACTGTTCCAAACCTCTCCTTCAGGGACCCCTCAACTGTTGCAAACCTCTCCGTCAGGGACCCCCCAACTGTTCCAAACCTCTCCGTCATGGACCCTCCCCAACTGTTGCAAACCTCTCCGTCAGGGACCCCCCAACTGTTCCAAACCTCTCCGTCAGGGACCCCCCCCAACTGTTCCAAACCTCTCTGTCAGGGACCCACCCCCCAACTGTTCCAAACCTCTCCGTCAGGGACCCCCCAAACTGTTCCAAACCACTCCTTCAGGGACCTCTCAACTGTTGCAAACCTCTCCGTCAGGGACCCTCCCCAACTGTTCCAAACCTCTCTGTCTGGGATCACTCAACTGTTCCAAACCTCTCCGTCAGGGACCCCCCCAAACTGTTCCAAACCTCTCCGTCAGGGACCCTCCCCAACTGTTCCAAACCTCTCCGTCAGGGACCCCTCAACTGTTCCAAACCTCTCCATCAGGGACCCGACAACTGTTCCAAACCTCTCCGTCAGGGACCCCCCAAATGTTCCAAACCTCTCCGTCAGGGACCCCCCAACTGTTCCAAACCACTCCTTCAGGGACCCCTCAACTGTTGCAAACCTCTCCGTCAGGGACCCTCCCCAACTGTTCCAAACCTCTCCGTCTGGGACCCCTCAACTGTTCCAAACCTCTCCGTCAGGGACCACCCCCAACTGTTCCAAACCTCTCCATCAGGGACCCCCCAACTGTTCCAAACCTCTCCGTCAGGGACCCCCCCAACTGTTCCAAACCTCTCCATCATGGACCCTTCCCAACTGTTGCAAACCTCTCCGTCAGGGACCCCCCCCAACTGTTCCAAACCTCTCCGTCAGGGACCCCTCAACTGTTGCAAACCTCTCCGTCAGGGACCCTCCCCAACTGTTCCAAACCTCTCCGTCAGGGACCCCCCCAACTGTTCCAAACCTCTCCATCAGGGACCCCTCAACTGTTCCAAACCTCTCCATCAGGGACCCCCCCCCAACTGTTCCAAACTTCTCCGTCAGGGACCCCCCCCCAACTGTTCCAAACCTCTCCGTTAGTGACCCCCCTCCAACTGTTCCAAACCTCTCCATCAGGGACCCCTCAACTGTTCCAAACCTTTCCTTCAGGGACCCCCCAACTGTTCCAAACCTCTCCGTTCGGGGTCCCCCCCCAACTGTTCCAAACCTCTCCTTCAGGGACCCCTCAACTGTTGCAAACCTCTCCGTCAGGGACCCTCCCCAACTGTTCCAAACCTCTCCGTCAGGGACCCCCCCCAACTGTTCCAAACCTCTCCGTCAATGACCCCCCCAACTGTTCCAAACCTCTCCGTTTGTTGTCCCCCCAACTGTTCCAAACCTCTCCGTCATGGACCCCCCCAACTGTTCCAAACCTCTCTGTTCGGGGTCCACCCCAACTGTTCCAAACCTCTCCGTCAGGGACCCCCTCATCTGTTCCAAACCTCTCCATCAGGGACCCCTCCCCAACTGTTCCAAACCTCTCCGTCAGGGACCCCCCCCAACTGTTCCAAACCTCTCCGTCAATGACCCCCCCAACTGTTCCAAACCTCTCCGTTTGTTGTCCCCCCCAACTGTTCCAAACCTCTCCGTCAGGGACCCCTCAACTGTTCCAAACCTCTCCATCAGGGACCCCCCCAACTGTTCCAAACTTCTCCGTCAGGGACCCCCCAACTGTTCCAAACCTCTCCGTTAGTGACCCCCCTCCAACTGTTCCAAACCTCTCCATCAGGGACCCCTCAACTGTTCCAAACCTTTCCTTCAGGGACCCCCCAACTGTTCCAAACCTCTCCGTCAGGGACCCCCCAACTGTTCCAAACCTCTCCGTCAATGACCCCCCCCAACTGTTCCAAACCTCTCCGTTTGTTGTCCCCCCCCAACTGTTCCAAACCTCTCCGTCATGGACCCCCCCAACTGTTCCAAACCTCTCTGTTCGGGGTCCACCCCAACTGTTCCAAACCTCTCCGTCAGGGACCCCTCATCTGTTCCAAACCTCTCCATCAGGGACCCCCCCCAACTGTTCCAAACCTCTCCATCAGGGACCCCCCCAACTGTTCCAAACCTCTCCGTCGGGGTCCCCCCCAACTGTTCCAAACCTCTCCGTCAGGGACCCCCCCCAACTGTTCCAAACCTCTCAGTCAGGGACCCCCCAACTGTTCCAAACCTCTCTGTCAGGGACCCCCCAACTGTTCCAAACCTCTCCGTCGGGGTTCCCCCCAACTGTTCCAAACCTCTCCGTCAGGGACCCCCCCAACTGTTCCAAACCTCTCCGTTCGGGGTCCCCCAACCCGCTCCATGTATATGAACTATTCCACAGCGAGCACACCTGATTAAACTTGTCAACCAATCATCGAGCCCTTGATTGATTAGTTGGATGACCTAATTAAGGGCTTAAACAGCACTGTGAAAAACGTCTGGGGGTCCCTGAGGAGAAGTTTGAAAATGAGAGGCACTAGAGGAATAAGCTGTCCACTTACCATCATCACCGCTGAGTAAAGCATCTCCTTCGGTGACCTCCTGAGCGGCTCGTACTGTACTGGTCCTCGGAGCCGGCCGGGATAGATACAACAGTGTTTACGGGAAGTAGGCCTCTTCAACATGCTTATTATCTCTAGTCACTAGCATGGAGGTGAGAATACAAATGACTTGCGTCTCCCATGGCACCCTATTCCCTAATTAGTGCACTACTTTTGGGCAACTATAGTACTATAGTAGTGCACTCTATAGGGATTAGGTTGCTATTTGAGATGCAGAAGAACACTGCATACTATGCTCCCATGTGAATGCATTCAACACCGTTAAAACCACTCAGATCTTCAGTCATAATGAGGAAAATGACATGTCATCATTATCATAAGAAAAGAAAATTATTTGGTAGTCTCTCTCTCTCTCTCTCTCTCTCTCTCTCTCTCTCTGTCTCTGTCTCTGTCTCTGTCTCTGTCTCTGTCTCTGTCTCTGTCTCTCTCTCTCTCTCTCTCTTTCTCTCTCTCTCTCTCTCTCTCTCTCTCTCTCTCTCACTCTTTCTTTCACTCTTTCTTTCTCCCTCTCTCTCTCTTTTTTTTCTCTCTCTCTCTCTCTGTCTCTCTCTGTCTCTCTCTCTTTTTCTCTCTCTCTCTCTGTCTCTCTCTCTCTCTGCCTCTCTCTCTCACTCTCTCCCATTTTTTCTCGCTCTCTCACACTCTCCCTCTCTCCTCCTTTCTTTATCCCTCTATCCCCCCCTTTTCTCTTTCTCTCTCTCTCTCTCTCTCTCTCTCTCTCACTTCCGTGTTGACAAGAAACCGTGTTTATGCAAAAAAATAAATAGCAGACATAATTTGCTTATAAATAATTGACTTCTCCATGCTTAGATCTCTGTAGAGGCTTTCGGTTTATTCATGAGAGTTCTGTCTCTGTCAGGCAGCATGGCACGGCAAATTAGCCTCTCGGAGAGGTGTGTGTGTGTGTGTGTTAACGAGTTGCCTTTCTCCTCTCATCTCGCCAGGCCTGCCGCTGAACAATGCAACAAGAGCCTCTCCTCTCCTCGGCTTTCCCTCAGTAATAACCTTCAACTAACCTTTAAAGGGCAATTCCGTCACTTTTGAACCTCATATTCACCAAACCGGTGTCTACTCTGTGTGAAAAACATTATGATCAGTGGTTAAAAAGATAAGAAAGGTCCTAAAATAATGCTTCTCTGTGACATCACAACAGACCGTAACACTGGTATTGGGACAGACTGTAACACTGGTATTGGGACAGACTGTAACACTGGTATTGGGACAGACCGTAACACTGGTATTGGGACAGACTGTAACACTGGTATTGGGACAGACTGTAACACTGGTATTGGGACAGACTGTAACACTGGTATTGGGACAGACTGTAACACTGGTATTGGGACAGACTGTAACACTGGTATTGGGACAGACCGTAACACTGGTATTGGGACAGACCGTAACACTGGTATTGGGACAGACTGTAACTCTGGTATTGGGACAGACTGTAACACTGGTATTGGGACAGACTGTAACACTGGTATTGGGACAGACTGTAACACTGGTATTGGGACAGACCGTAACACTGGTATTGGGACAGACCGTAACACTGGTATTGGGACAGACCGTAACACTGGTATTGGGACAGACCGTAACACTGGTATTGGGACAGACCGTAACACTGGTATTGGGACAGACCGTAACACTGGTATTGGGACAGACCGTAACACTGGTATTGGGACAGACCGTAACACTGGTATTGGGACAGACCGTAACACTGGTATTGGGACAGACCGTAACACTGGTATTGGGACAGACCGTAACACTGGTATTGGGACAGACCGTAACACTGGTATTGGGACAGACCGTAACACTGGTATTGGGACAGACCGTAACACTGGTATTGGGACAGACCGTAACACTGGTATTGGGACAGACTGTAACACTGGTATTGGGACAGGCTGTAACACTGGTATTGGGACAGACCGTAACACTGGTATTGGGACAGACCGTACCACTGGTATTGGGACAGACCGTAACACTGGTATTGGGACAGACTGTAACACTGGTATTGGGACAGACTGTAACACTGGTATTGGGACAGACCGTAACACTGGTATTGGGACAGACCGTAACACTGGTATTGGGACAGACTGTAACACTGGTATTGGGACAGACCGTAACACTGGTATTGGGACAGACTGTAACACTGGTATTGGGACAGACCGTAACACTGGTATTGGGACAGACTGTAACACTGGTATTGGGACAGACTCTAACACTGGTATTGGGACAGACTGTAACACTGGTATTGGGACAGACTGTAACACTGGTATTGGGACAGACCGTAACACTGGTATTGGGACAGACTGTAACACTGGTATTGGGACAGACTGTAACACTGGTATTGGGACAGACTGTAACACTGGTATTGGGACAGACTGTAACACTGGTATTGGGACAGACCGTAACACTGGTATTGGGACAGACCGTAACACTGGTATTGGGACAGACCGTAACACTGGTATTGGGACAGACCGTAACACTGGTATTGGGACAGACCGTAACACTGGTATTGGGAAAGACCGTAACACTGGTATTGGGACAGACCGTGACACTGGTATTGGGACAGACCGTAACACTGGTATTGGGACAGACCGTAACACTGGTATTGGGACAGACCGTAACACTGGTATTGGGACAGACCGTAACACTGGTATTGGGACAGACCGTAACACTGGTATTGGGACAGACCGTAACACTGGTATTGGGACAGACCGTAACACTGGTATTGGGACAGACCGTAACACTGGTATTGGGACAGACCGTAACACTGGTATTGGGACAGACCGTAACACTGGTATTGGGACAGACTGTAACACTGGTATTGGGACAGACTGTAACACTGGTATTGGGACAGACTGTAACACTGGTATTGGGACAGACCGTAACACTGGTATTGGGACAGACTGTAACACTGGTATTGGGACAGACTGTAACACTGGTATTGGGACAGACCGTAACACTGGTATTGGGACAGACCGTAACACTGGTATTGGGACAGACCGTAACACTGGTATTGGGACAGACCGTAACACTGGTATTGGGACAGACCGTGACACTGGTATTGGGACAGACCGTAACACTGGTATTGGGACAGACTGTAACACTGGTATTGGGACAGACCGTAACACTGGTATTGGGACAGACCGTAACACTGGTATTGGGACAGACCGTAACACTGGTATTGGGACAGACCGTAACACTGGTATTGGGACAGACCGTAACACTGGTATTGGGACAGACCGTAACACTGGTATTGGGACAGACCGTAACACTGGTATTGGGACAGACCGTGACACTGGTATTGGGACAGACCGTAACACTGGTATTGGGACAGACTGTAACACTGGTATTGGGACAGACCGTAACACTGGTATTGGGACAGACCGTAACACTGGTATTGGGACAGACCGTAACACTGGTATTGGGACAGACCGTAACACTGGTATTGGGACAGACTGTAACACTGGTATTGGGACAGACTGTAACACTGGTATTGGGACAGACTGTAACACTGGTATTGGGACAGACTGTAACACTGGTATTGGGACAGACCGTAACACTGGTATTGGGACAGACTGTAACACTGGTATTGGGACAGACCGTAACACTGGTATTGGGACAGACCGTAACACTGGTATTGGGACAGACTGTAACACTGGTATTGGGACAGACTGTAACACTGGTATTGGGACAGACTGTAACACTGGCATTGGGACAGACTGTAACACTGGTATTGGGACAGACTGTAACACTGGTATTGGGACAGACCGTAACACTGGTATTGGGACAGACCGTAACACTGGTATTGGGACAGACCGTAACACTGGTATTGGGACAGACCGTAACACTGGTATTGGGACAGACTTTGACGCAGGTATTGTGCTGGAGATAATGAGCATGAGGTTGAAAAGCGGTGGACTTGCCCTTTAAACCCAGGCCAATAATTTAAATCCCATTTTCATATCAATGGAGGAGTCATACCAGGCAATTATCTTTTAATCACGGCATACTTTGCTGTCAAGACGAGAATAATAACGCGCTCCCAAGAGAGGAGAGAGGGAGAGCGGGATAGAGGGATAGAGAGAGAGAGGGATAGAGAGAGAGGGAGAGAGAGAAGGATAGGGGGAGGGAGGGAGAGAGAGGGAGAGCGAGAAGGATATGGGGAGAGAGGGAGAGAGGGATAGAGAGGGATAGAGAGGGATAGAGGGAGAGCGAGATAGAGGGATAAAGAGAGAGAGGGATAGAGAGAGGGAGAGAGAGAAGGATAGGGGGAGGGAGGGAGAGAGAGGGAGAGTGAGAAGGATATGGGGAGAGAGGGAGAGAGGGAGAGAGGGATAGAGGGATAGAGAGAGAGGGATAGAGAGAGAGGGAGAGAGAAGGATATGGGGAGAGAGGGAGAGAGAAGGATAGGGGGAGAGAGGAAGAGAGGGAGAGAGAAGGATAGGGGGAGAGAGGGAGAGAAGGAGAGAAGGAGAAAGGTTTGCTATTTAAAACCATGCAATGATTAATAATTCAGTAATGAGAAGGAGATAATAAAAAACTGCTAACATCTGTTCTGCTTGGGCTGAGGGAGGGAGAGAGAGAGAGACAGAGAGAGGGAAAGAGAGAGAGAGAGAGGGAAGGAGAGGGAGAGAGAGAGGGAGAGAGAGGGAGGTAGGGAGGGAGGGAGACAGAGAGAGAGAGAGAGAGAGAGAGAGACAGAGACAGAGAGAGAGGGAAGGAGAGGGAGAGAGAGGGAAGGAGAGAGGGAGAGAGAGGGATGGAGAGAGGGAGACGGAGGGAGGGAGGGAGACAGAGAGAGAGAGAGAGAGAGAGACAGAGACAGAGAGAGAGGGAAGGAGAGGGAGAGAGAGGGAAGGAGAGAGGGAGAGAGAGGGATGGAGAGAGGGAGACGGAGGGAGGGAGGGAGACAGAGAGAGAGAAGGAGACAGGGAGGGAGAGAGAGAGAGAGAGAGAGAGAGAGAGGGAGAGAGAGAGAGAGTGTGCGCGTGTCGGGCTTAGAGAAATGACTGGCACTGCCACAGGATGACACCCGCCAAACCCAAAAGCATGATGGGAACTTCCTTGTTTGCGTGAAAGTGATTTAGAATGACGCACCAGGAGACTTGTCTGAAAAACCCATCTGATATTCCCTTAAGTACTCATTAAATCTCCACTACAGCCTTCTCTCTAACGGTCTGTCTCCCTTTACGCCATCCCTCGCTCTCCTTCTGCTCTTCGTGACTCTCCTAGTACCTTCGCCGATCCATCCAGGATCGTACAACATTCTGTAGCAGCAGATTGGCGTGAAGAAACGTGAGCTCGCTCTCGACAAGGCAACGAGAGAGGAGAGCCAAGAAGAGGTCCTATGTGTTGGTAGAGCTGGCAGGGATGTGGGTTCGATTCCCACGGGGGGGGGGGGGGGGGGCAGTATGAAAAAAATAAGATGTGTTTTACAATTAGCTGTAATTGTAAGCCTCCTGTAAAATGGCTCTAACATACTGTAATTATTTTTGAAGGATTAGCTTATGCCTACTGTAAATTAAAATGATCAGTTTCTCAGGCTCTAACCTCACGCAGTCGGGTGAGACACATGAAGCTCAGACTATTTTAGTAAATAAAATAAAAAGATTGCAGTTTTCAAACTAGAGTCGACTGTGGTACTTTGGACACGGTAATTGCAGAATTCTGCAGTTATACTACAGTGTACTGCAGTTATACTGCACTCTAGCTACAGTTATACTACAGTGTACTGCAGTTATACTGCACTCTAGCTACAGTTATACTACAGTGTACTGCAGTTATACTGCACTCTAGCTACAGTTATACTACAGTGTACTGCAGTTATACTACACTCTAACTGCAGTTATACTACAGTGTACTGCAGCTATACTGCACTCTTATTGTTGTTGTTTTTCATCGTAGAGGTGGCTGTGAAGTAGAAGAATATTTTCAAAAGCTGCAGGGTACGTACCTTGACTTGTTTATACGTCTTTATTGGCAGCCAACGTTAAATTACTGGATTTTCTTAGCTAAGCTAGCTAGCCAGCTGTCTAACTTTTGATAGCTAGCTAGATAGTTAGCTATACCGCAGCCATAGAGAATAAACTGAGCACAGATTCATGTCCAATATATTTTCACCATTACTACAGAGGAAATAGCTTGTTTCTGGTCCACCATCATGTTTCAGCATGATAATACACAGCCCCATGTTGCAAGGATCTGGACACAATTCCTGGAAGCTGAAAATGTCTCAGTTCTTCCATGGCCTGAATACTCACCGGACACGTCACCCATTGAGCATGTTTGGGATGCTCTGGATTGACGTGTACGACAGCGCGTTCCAGTTCCCATCAATATCTAGTAACTTCACACAGCCGTTGAAGAGGAGTGATCCGCTTCACTCAGGTTTTAGCTGACATTGTTTTGCCGGCCATTTGTTTAATTTAAAAAACATTGTTCGATAATGTTACAGTATTACCTATACCTGTTCACTTTACCAGTAGTATGCAAACGTTAGGTGGCACAGAAAGAAAGGAAAATGTTGTCTGGTAAAATAATCAGTGGTATTGTGGCGGCTATTGCCATTGGTTAGCTAGCGGTTTGAAGTGTATCTAGCTGTCTTATTTGTATTTGTTCATTGACTCAATTAATTTCATAAATGTTAATGGATAAACGGCTGTACAGATTCCTGGTTCAAATCAACCCAAGATGATGAACCCTGAAGATGGGACTGTGAATGACAAGGTTGCCCAGAGGAAGCCAGCTGATCTCAACTCCTATATTGCCGCATTCTAGAATGGCACTGGAATGTATAGCGGACATTTTGTAATATCCTCGGAAATATATTGTAATGATAATAATATATATGTAATATTCTCGGAAACTTTATTTTACTTTTTAACTTTACTTTATTTTTTATTTTATTTATTTTTTATTTCACCTTTTTAACCAGGTAGGCAAGTTGAGAACAAGTTCTCATTTACAATTGCGACCTGGCCAGGATAAAGCAAAGCAGTTCGACACATACAACGACACAGAGTTACACATGGAGTAAAACAAACATACAGTCAATAATACAGTATAAACAAGTCTATATACGATGTGAGCAAATGAGGTGAGATAAGGGAGGTAAAGGCAAAAAAAGGCCATGGTGGCAAAGTAAATACAATATAGCAAGTAAAACACTGGAATGGTAGATTTGCAATGGAAGAATGTGGAAAGTTGAAATAAAAATAATGGGGTGCAAAGGAGCAAAATAAATAAATAAATTAAATACAGTAGTGAAAGAGGTAGTTGTTTGGGCTAAACTATAGGTGGGCTATGTACAGGTGCAGTAATCTGTGAGCTGCTCTGACAGTTGGTGCTTAAAGCTAGTGAGGGAGATAAGTGTCTCCAGTTTCAGTGCTTTTTGTAATTCGTTCCAGTCATTGGCAGCAGAGAACTGGAAGGAGAGGCGGCCAAAGAAAGAATTGGTCTTGGGGGTGACTAGAGAGATATACCTGCTGGAGCGCGTGCTACAGGTGGGAGATGCTATGGTGACCAGCGAGCTGAGATAAGGGGGGACTTTACCTAGCAGGGTCTTGTAGATGACATGGAGCCAGTGGGTTTGGCGACGAGTATGAAGCGAGGGCCAGCCAACGAGAGCGTACAGGTCGCAATGGTGGGTAGTATATGGGGCTTTGGGGACAAAACGGATTGCACTGTGATAGACTGCATCCCATTTGTTGAGTAGGGTATTGGAGGCTATTTTGTAAATGACATCGCCAAAGTCGAGGATTGGTAGGATGGTCAGTTTTACAAGGGTATGTTTGGCAGCATGAGTGAAGGATGCTTTGTTGCGAAATAGGAAGCCAATTCTAGATTTAACTTTGGATTGGAGATATTTGATATGGGTCTGGAAGGAGAGTTTACAGTCTAACCAGACACCTAAGTATTTGTAGTTGTCCACGTATTCTAAGTCAGAGCCGTCCAGAGTAGTGATGTTGGACAGGCGGGCAGGTGCGGGCATTGATCGGTTGAAGAGCATGCATTTAGTTTTACTTGTATTTAAGAGCAATTGGAGGCCACGGAAGGAGAGTTGTATGGCATTGAAGCTCGTCTGGAGGTTAGTTAACACAGTGTCCAAAGAAGGGCCAGAAGTATACAGAATGGTGTCGTCTGCGTAGAGGTGGATCAGAGACTCACCAGCAGCAAGAGCGACCTCATTGAAGTATACAGAGAAGAGAGTCGGACCAAGAATTGAACCCTGTGGCACCCCCATAGAGACTGCCAGAGGTCCGGACAGCAGACCCTCCGATTTGACACACTGAACTCTATCAGAGAAGTAGTTGGTGAACCAGGCGATGCAATCATTTGAGAAACCAAGGCTGTCGAGACTGCCGATGAGGATGTGGTGATTGACAGAGTCGAAAGCCTCGGCCAGATCAATGAACACGGCTGCACAGTAATGTTTGTTATCGATGGCGGTTAAGATATAGTTTAGGACCTTGAGCGTGGCTGAGGTCTACCCATGACCAGCTCTGAAACCAGATTGCATAGCAGAGAAGGTATGGTGAGAAATGGTCGAAATGGTCGGTAATCTGTTTGTTGACTTGGCTTTCGAAGACCTTAGAAAGGCATGGTGTTAAGGCAAATGAGTGAGGTGGTGTGGAGTCAGGAGCAGAGAGCAAAAGATGTGGGAAAAAACACGCTTTAATGTCCAGGAAA
Organism: Oncorhynchus masou masou; assembly: GCF_036934945.1. Taxonomy (NCBI): domain Eukaryota; kingdom Metazoa; phylum Chordata; class Actinopteri; order Salmoniformes; family Salmonidae; genus Oncorhynchus; species Oncorhynchus masou. The sequence goes on from NC_088226.1 coordinate 71,820,308, forward strand.
AATAACATGAACAAAAGTAGGAAAACAAATGATCAGAAATATTAACGGACAGCGCGAAACCCAAAATACAAACAAAATACACTCAAACATAGAACAGACGAACAAGCCCGCACGAAACAGAAGCGGGCTGAACAAACTATATATAACCCCACCCTAACAACCAAACAAGAAACAGGTGATACCAATCAGACAAAACCAAAGGAACACAGAACAACGGATCGGTGATAGCTAGTAGACCGGCGACGACAACCGGCGAGCGCCACCCGAACAAGAAGGGGAGTCACCTTCGGTAATATTCGTGACACATGGTAGGATAGATATAGGTCTGTAGCAGTTTGGGTCAAGAGTGTGTCCCCCTTCGAAGAGGGGGATGACCACAGCTTCTTTCCAATCTTTGGGAATCTCAGATGACACGAAAGAGAGGTTGAACAGGCTAGTAATAGGGGTGGCAACAATTTCGGCAGATAATTTTAGAAAGAAAGGGTCCAGATTGTCTAGCCCGGCTGATTTGTAGGGGTCCAGATTTTGCAGCTCTTTCAGAACATCAGCTGAATGGATTTGGGAGAAGGGGAAGGCTTGGGCGAGTTGCTGTGGAGGGTGCAGTGCTGTTGACCGGGGTAGGAGTAGCCAGGTGGAAAGCATGGCCAGCCGTAGAAAAATGCTTATTGAAATTCTCAATTATGGTGGATTTATCAGTGGTGACAGTGTTTCCTATCTTCAGTGCAGTGGGCAGCTGGGAGGAGGTTCTGTTCTTATTCTCCATGGACTTTACAGTGTCCCAGAACTTTTTTGAGTTAGTGTTGCAGGAAGCAAATTTCTGCTTGAAAAAGCAAGCCTTGGCTTTTCTAACTGACTGTGTGTAATGGTTTCTAGCTTCCCTGAACAGCTGCATATCACGGGGGCTGTTCGATGCTAATGCAGAACGCCATAGGATGTTTTTGTGTTGGTTAAGGGCAGTCAGGTCTGGGGAGAACCAAGGGCTATATCTATTCCTGGTTCTAAATTTCTTGAATGGGGCATGTTTATTTAATATGGTTAGGAAGGCATTTTTTTTAAATATCCAGGCATCCTCTACTGACGGGATGAGATCAATATCCTTCCAGGATACCCCGGCCAGGTCGATTAGAAAGGCCTGCTCGCTGAAGTGTTTCAGGGAGCGTTTTACAGTGATGAGTGGAGGTTGTTTGACCGCTGAACCATTACGGATGCAGGCAATGAGGCAGTGATCGCTGAGATCTTGGTTGAAGACAGCAGAGGTGTATTTAGAGGGCAAGTTGGTTAGGATGATATCTATGAGGGTGCCCGTGTTTAAGGCTTTGGGGAGGTACCTGGTAGTTTCATTGATAATTTGTATGAGATTGTGGGCATCAAGTTTAGATTGTAGGAGAGGATGGCTGGGGTGTTAAGCATGTTCCAGTTTAGGTCGCCTAGCAGCACGAGCTCTGAAGATAGATGGGGGGCAATCAGTTCACATATGGTGTCCAGAGAACAGCTGGGGGCAGAGGTCTATAGCAGACTGCAACGGTGAGAGACTTGTTTTTAGAGAGGTGGATTTTTAAAAGTAGAAGTTCAAATTGTTTGGGTACAGACCTGGATAGCAGGACAGAACTCTGCAGGCTATCTTTGCAGTAGATTGCAACACCGCCCACTTTGGCAGTTCTATCTTGTCTGAAAAGGTTGTAGTTTGGAATTAAAATTTCAGAATTTTTGGTAGTCTTCCTAAGCCAGGATTCAGACACAGCTAGAACATCCGGGTTGGCATAGTGTGCTAAAGCAGTGAATAGAACAAACTTAGAGAGGAGGCTTCTAATGTTAACATGCATGAAACCAAGGCTATTACGGTTACAGAAGTCGTCAAAAGAGAGCGCCTGGGGAATAGGAGTGGAGTGAGGCACTGCACACCTCTACATCGCCAGAGGAACAGAGGAGGAGTAAAATAAGGGTGCGGCTAAAAGCAATAAGAATTGGTCGTCTGGAACAGAGAGTAAAAGGAGGTTTCTGGGGGCGATAAAATAGCAGCAAGGTATAATGTACAGACAAAGGTATGGTAGGATGTGAATACAGTGGAGGTAAACATAGATATTGAGTGATGAAGAGAGAGATATTGTCTCTAGAAACATAATTGAAACCAGGAGATGTCATTGCACGTGTGGGTGGTGGAACTAATAGGTTGGATAAGGTATGGTGAGCAGGACTAGAGGCTCTACAGTGAAATAAGCCAATAAACACTAACCAGAACAGCAATGGACAAGGCATATTGACATTAAGGAGAGGCATGCTTAGTCGAGTGATCAAAAGGGTCCGGAGAGTGGAGAGGTTGGTTGGGGGTCTCAGCGATTTAGACAGATGGCCAGACCATCGGTAGCAAGCTAGCATAGGATGGACGTCTGTTATTAGCCACCTCTTGCGTTCCGTCAGTAGATTAGTGGGGTTCCGTGTGGTAGAGAGGATTAATCCAAATCACACAACAACAACAAAAATAAAAACAATAGATATAGCTAGAGGCCCAAGAAAAAAACAACAATAACAATAAAAATAAATAAACAAATTGTCCGATTGTCTATTCAGATAGCAGCCGATAAGACAGCTAATGGCTAGCAGGCCGCAGATGGGCGCCCAGGCAACGCCGCGACGGAGGAGCCAGCCGGATAACTCCTTCGGGTAGATAACGTCAGCAGTCCAGCCGTGAAGGCCCGGTGGGGCTCCGCGTAGGCAGCAAAACGGGTCCGGATAGGTGACCGCAGCCCAGGAGTGATGGAACTCCTCAGCTGGGAACAACTGATGTTTGCTCCGGAATCGACGAAAGTTTTAACTAACTTCTGGATTAGCTTCTGGCTAGCTCCTGTCTAGCTCCTGGCTAGCTTCTGGCTAGTTTCTGGCTAGCTTCTGACCTAGCTTCTGATTAGCTTCTGGATTAGCTTCTGGCTAGCTCCTGGCTAGCTTCTCGCTAGTTTCTGGCTAGCTTCTTGGAGTTTCTTGCTAGCTTCTTGGAGTATTACAGATTTGAGGTAAATAATACTTTTTTATAAATATAAATTGGTGAGGCGGGTTGCAGGAGAGTGTTTTGAAGATGAGTTTATGGAAAATGTAATAAAAATTATCTATTATTATTATTATTATTTACTATTATTATATCTATTATTAGATATACAGTGGGGAGAACAAGTATTTGATACACAGCCGATTTTGCAGGTTTTCCTACTTACAAAGCATGTAGAGGTCTGTAATTTTTATTATAGGTACATTTCATAGGTACAAAAATCCGGTAAATCACATCGTCTGATTCTTAAGTAATTCATTTGCATTTTATTGCATGACATAAGTATTTGATACATCAGAAAAGCAGAACTTAATATTTGGTACAGAATCCTTTGTTTGCAATTACAGCGATCATACGTTTCCTGTAGTACTTGACCAGGTTTACACACACAGCAGCAGGGATTTTGGCCCACTCCTCCATACAGACCTTCTTATTTTTGTATATTTATTTTTTACCTTTATTTAACCAGGCAAGTCAGTTAAGAACAAATTCTTATTTTCAATGACGGCCTGGGAACAGTGGGTTAACTGCCTGTTCAGATTTGTGCCTTGTCAGCTCGGGGGTTTGAACTTGCAACCTTCCGGTTACTAGTCCAACTCTCTAACCACTAGGCTACCCTGCCGCCCACCTTCTCCAGATCCTTCAGGTTTCGGGGCTGTCGCTGGGACATACAGACTTTCAGCTCCCTCCAAAGATGTTCTATTGGGTTCAGGTCTGGAGACTGGCTAGGCCACTCCAAGACCTTGAGATGCTTCTTACGGAGCCACTCCTTAGTTGCCCTGGCTGTGTGTTTCGGGTCGTTGTCATGCTGGAAGACCCAGCCACGACCCATCTTTAATTCTCTTACTGAGGGAAGGAGGTTGTTGGCCAAGGTCTCACGATACATAGCCCCATCCATCCTCCCCTCAATACGGTGCAGTCATCCTGTCCCCTTTGCAGAAAAGCATCCCCAAAGAATGATGTTTCCACCTCCATGCTTCATGGTTGGGATGGTGTTCTTGGGGTGGTACTCATCCTTCTTCTTCCTCCAAAGACGTCGAGTGGAGTTTAGAACAAAAAGCTCTATTTTTGTTTCATCAGACCACATGACCTTCTCCAATTCATCCTCTGGATCATCCAGATGGTCATTGGCAAACTTCAGATGGGCCTGGACATGCGCTGGTTGGAGCAGGGGGACCTTGCGTGCCCTGCATGATTTTAATCCATGACGGCGTAGTGTGTTACTAATGGTTTGCTTTGAGACTGTGGTCCCAGCTCTCTTCAGGTCATTGACCAGGTCCTGCCGTGTAGTTCTGGGTTGATCCCTCACCTTCCTCATGATAATTTATGCCCCACGAGGTGAGATCTTGCATGGAGCCCCAGACCGAGGGTGATTGACCGTCATCTTGAATTTCTTCTATTTTCTAATAATTGCGCCAACAGTTGTTGCCTTCTCACCAAGCTGCTTGCCTATTGTCCTGTAGCCAATCCCAGCCTTGTGCAGGTCTACAATTTTATCCCTGATGTCCTTACACAGCTCTCTGGTCTTGGCCATTGTGGAGAGGTTGGAGTCTGTTTGATTGAGTGTGTGGACAGGTGTCTTTTATACAGTTAACAAGTTCAAACAGGTGCAGTTAATACAGGTAATGAGTGGGGAACAGGAGGGCTTCTTAAAGAAAAACTAACAGGTCTGTGAGAGCCGGAATTCTTACTGGTTGGTAGGTGATCAAATACTTATGTCATGCAATAAAATGCAAATTAATTACTTAAAAATCATACAATGTGATTTTCTGGATTTTTGTTTTAGATTCCGTCTTTCACAGTTGAAGTGTACCTATGATCGAAATGACAGACCTCTACATGCTTTGTAAGTAGGAAAACCTGCAAAATTGGCAATGTATCAAATACTTGTTCTCCCCACTGTATATCTATCTATTCTATTCTAGCGTTTTTATTTACATTTTAAAAAAACGTGTCATTTGACCCCCTTTCTCTACCCAATTCTGTGATATCCAATTGTGATCCAATCTTGTCTCATCGCTGCAACTCCCCAACGGAGAGGCAAAGGTCGAATGGTGCATCCTCTGAAACAAGAACCGCCTCGTTGCTTCTTAAAACACCCGCTTGCTTAACCCAGAAGCCTGTCGGAGGGAACACCATTCAGCTGACGACTGAAGTCATCTTGCAAGGCGCCCGCCCCACCACAAGGGGTCGCTAGAGCGTGATGAGCCAAGGAAAGCCTCAGGGCCAAACCAAGATGACGGTGGGAATCCAGGTCACTGCCGTCTGTGGATCAAACCCCAGAGTGACGCCTCAACTCTGCAATGCAGTTTCGTAGACTGCTGCGCCCCTCGGGAGGCCCTCTAGCTGGTTTTTTTCTGTGCATCAGTAGGACTTAGCAGCGGTGTTGGGTGAAAGCGTGTATCTCTTTGTTAGCAACAGCTGGTGCGTAATCTCTAATTATTAAGGAAGTCTCAAATTTCTCCTCTCCAGAGTTAGAATACCTCATTTATAAGCTGTAGACCATTTTAATCTATATTTTTCGTGGCAGTCTATTTAGCTCCACAAACCAATGCTGGCACCAAGACCACACACAACGAGCTATATAGGGGCGGCAAGTAGCCTAGTGGTTAGATAGAGAGTTGGACTAGTAACCGAAAGGTTGCAAGAGCTGACAAGGTAAAACTCTGTCGTTCTGCCCGTGGACAAGGCAGTTAACCCACTGTTCCTAGGCCATCATTGAAAATAAGAATTTGTTCTTAACTGACTTGCCTAGTTAAATAAAAGTAAAAAAAATAAAAAAAATAGGGCCATAAGCAAACAAGAAAATTCTCACCCACAGGCGGTGCTCCTAGTGGCCTGTGAATTTAACATATTTCTACCGGCAACCGGTGCAACTAGAGGTGAAAAAGAACTCCAGATCACCTTTATTTCACACACACAGAGACGCAAATCTGACGGAACCATTTGGCAAATCTGTAGTGGAAGAATGAGAGAAGGTGATAATGGCGACGAGCGACTGGCTGGCGTGGGAGCACAGTGTCACGACTCAAGGGTTCGGGTTTGGGTTTGGGTTAGGGCTAGGGTTAGGGTTCGGGTTTGGGTTAGGGCTAGGGTTAGGGATAGGGTTCGGGTTTGGGTTAGGGCTAGGGTTAGGGATAGGGTTCGGGTTTGGGTTTGGGTTAGGGCTAGGGCTAGGGTTCGGGTTTGGGTTAGGGCTAGGGTTCGGGTTTGGGTTAGGGTTAGGGTTCGGGTTTGGGTTAGGGATAGGGTTCGGGCTAGGGCTCGGGTTTGGGTTAGGGTTAGGGTTCGGGTTCGGGTTAGGGTTAGGGTTAGGGTTCGGGTTTGGGTTAGGGCTAGGGTTAGGGATAGGGTTCGGGTTTGGGTTAGGGCTAGGGCTAGGGTTCGGGTTCGGGTTAGGGTTAGGGTTCGGGTTTGGGTTAGGGTTAGGGTTCGGGTTTGGGTTAGGGTTAGGGTTACGGTTAGGGTTCGGGTTTGGGTTAGGGCTCGGGTTAGGGATAGGGCTAGGGTTCGGGTTTGGGTTAGGGTTAGGGATAGGGTTCGGGTTTGGGCTAGGGTTTGGGTTAGGGTTCGGGTTAGGGTTAGGGTTCGGGTTCGGACTAGGGTTCGGGTTTGGGTTAGGGCTAGGGTTAGGGCTAGGGTTCGGGTTCGGACTAGGTTTAGGAAAAAATTGCCCTTCAAGAGGACCAAGTACACGGGCACCTGTTCTCTACTTCTATTGCTCCTGAGGATATATATGTTCTCCGGGAAATTAGGAGATATTCCCCAAAAGAAGGGGTTATGGTTCATACCGGAAGGAAAGCAGATAAAATTAACATTTTCCTCTAAACCCCAATACATCGACACCTGCTCCCTAATTACCAGGCTCCCCAGGATACCTCTTTATGGTGCCCGAGTTCAAGTTTAAGAATCCGGTTTAGGGTTAGGCTGGTTAATCTCTACCAGGCCTGAAGGGATTCCTTATGTCCACGTTTTGACTCCAAGGGGTTAGGGTTGAGGTTAGGGATAGTTTTTAAAGGCTTGGGTTCGAATTCAAGTCAGAATCTGCTCCCTGTCCTTCTCCTCCATGATGGGGGAACGTACTGCCCCCTGTCCTTCTCCTCCATGATGGGGAACGTACTGCTCCTTTGTCCTTCTCCTCCATGATGGGGGAACGTACTGCTCCCTGTCCTTCTCCTCCATGATGGGGGAACGTACTGCTCCCTGTCCTTCTCCTCCATGATGGGGAACGTACTGCCCCCTGTCCTTCTCCTCCATGATGGGGGAACGTAATGCCCCCTGTCCTTCTCCTCCATGATGGGGAACGTACTGCTCCCTGTCATTCTCCTCCATGATGGGGGAACGTACTGCCCCCTGTCTTGTCCTTCTCCTCCATGATGGGGAATGTACTGCCCCCTGTCCTGTCCTTCTCCTCCATGATGGGGAACGTACTGCTCCCTGTCCTTCTCCTCCATGATGGGGGAACGTACTGCCCCCTGTCCTGTCCTTCTCCTCCATGATGGGGAATGTACTGCCCCCTGTCCTGTCCTTCTCCTCCATTATGGGGGAACGTAATGCCCCCTGTCCTTCTCCTCCATGATGGGGAACGTACTGCCCCCTGTCCTGTCCTTCTCCTCCATGATGGGGGAACGTAATGCCCCCTGTCCTTCTCCTCCATGATGGGGGAACGTAATGCCCCCTGTCCTTCTCCTCCATGATGGGGGAACGTACTGCCCCCTGTTCTGTCCTTCTCCTCCATGATGGGGGAACGTACTGCCCCCTGTCCTGTCCTTCTCCTCCATGATGGGGAACGTACTGCTCCCTGTCCTGTCCTTCTCCTCCATGATGGGGGAACGTACTGCCCCCTGTCCTGTCCTTCTCCTCCATGATGGGGAACGTACTGCCCCCTGTCCTTCTCCTCCATGATGGGGGAACGTACTGCCCCCTGTCCTGTCCTTCTCCTCCATGATGGGGAACATACTGCCCCCTGTCCTTCTCCTCCATGATGGGGAACGTACTGCCCCCTGTCCTTCTCCTCCATGATGGGGAACGTACTGCCCCCTGTCCTTCTCCTCCATGATGGGGGAATGTACTGCCCACTGTCCTTCTCCTCCATGATGGGGGAACGTACTGCTCCCTGTCCTTCTCCTCCATGATGGGGAACGTACTGCCCCCTGTCTTGTCCTTCTCCTCCATGATGGGGGAACGTACTGCTCCTTTGTTCTTCTCCTACATGATGGGGAACGTACTGCCCCCTGTCCTTCTCCTCCATGATGGGGGAACGTACTGCCCCCTGTCCTGTCCTTCTCCTCCATGATGGGGAACGTACTGCCCCCTGTCCTTCTCCTCCATGATGGGGGAACGTACTGCCCCCTGTCCTGTCCTTCTCCTCCATGATGGGGAACATACTGCCCCCTGTCCTTCTCCTCCATGATGGGGAACGTACTGCCCCCTGTCCTTCTCCTCCATGATGGGGAACGTACTGCCCCCTGTCCTTCTCCTCCATGATGGGGGAATGTACTGCCCACTGTCCTTCTCCTCCATGATGGGGGAACGTACTGCTCCCTGTCCTTCTCCTCCATGATGGGGAACGTACTGCCCCCTGTCTTGTCCTTCTCCTCCATGATGGGGGAACGTACTGCTCCTTTGTTCTTCTCCTACATGATGGGGAACGTACTGCCCCCTGTCCTTCTCCTCCATGATGGGGAACGTTCTGCTCCCTGTCCTTCTCCTCCATGATGGGGGAACGTACTGCTCCCTGGGGTTCTCCTCCATGATGGGGAACGTATAGCCCCCTGTCCTTCTCCTCCATGATGGGGGAACGTACTGCTCCCTGGGGTTCTCCTCCATGATGGGGAACAAACTGCTCCCTGTCCTTCTCCTCAATGATGGGGGAACGTACTGCTCCCTGTCCTTCTCCTCCATGATGGGGAACGTACTGCCCCCTGTCCTGTCCTTCTCCTCCATGATGGGGGAACATACTGCTCCCTGTCCTTCTCCTCCATGATGGGGAACGTACTGCTCCCTGTCCTGTCCTTCTTCTCCATGATGGGGGAACGTACTGCCCCCTGTCCTGTCCTTCTCCTCCATGATGGGGAACGTACTGCTCCCTGTCCTTCTCCTCCATGATGGGGGAACGTACTGCTCCCTGTCCTTCTCCTCCATGATGGGGAACGTACTGCCCCCTGTCCTTCTCCTCCATGATGGGGGAACATACTGCCCCCTGTCCTTCTCCTCCATGATGGGGGAACGTACTGCCCCCTGTCCTTCTCCTCCATGATGGGGAACGTACTGCCCCCTGTCCTTCTCCTCCATGATGGGGGAACATACTGCCCCCTGTCCTTCTCCTCCATGATGGGGGAACGTACTGCCCCCTGTCCTTCTCCTCCATGATGGGGGAACGTACTGCCCCCTGTCCTGTCCTTCTCCTCCATGATGGGGGAACGTACTGCCCCCTGTCCTGTCCTTCTCCATGATGAGGGGACGTACTGCCCCCTGTCCTTCTCCTCCATGATGGGGGAACGTACTGCCCGTTGTCCTTCTCCTCCATGATGGGGGAACGTACTGCCCCCTGTCCTGTCCTTCTCCTCCATGATGGGGGAACGTACTGCTCCCTGTCCTTCTCCTCCATGATGGGGAACGTACTGCCCCCTGTCCTTCTCCTCCATGATGGGGGAACATACTGCCCCCTGTCCTTCTCCTCCATGATGGGGGAACGTACTGCCCCCTGTCCTTCTCCTCCATGATGGGGAACGTACTGCCCCCTGTCCTTCTCCTCCATGATGGGGGAACATACTGCCCCCTGTCCTTCTCCTCCATGATGGGGGAACGTACTGCCCCCTGTCCTTCTCCTCCATGATGGGGGAACGTACTGCCCCCTGTCCTGTCCTTCTCCTCCATGATGGGGGAACGTACTGCCCCCTGTCCTGTCCTTCTCCATGATGAGGGGACGTACTGCCCCCTGTCCTTCTCCTCCATGATGGGGGAACGTACTGCCCGTTGTCCTTCTCCTCCATGATGGGGGAACGTACTGCCCCCTGTCCTGTCCTTCTCCTCCATGATGGGGGAACGTACTGCTCCCTGTCCTTCTCCTCCATGATGGGGAACGTACTGCCCCCTGTCCTTCTCCTCCATGATGGGGGAACGTACTGCCCCCTGTCCTGTCCTTCTCCTCCATGATGGGGGAACGTACTGCTCCCTGTCCTTCTCCTCCATGATGGGGGAACGTACTGCCCCCTGTCCTGTCCTTCTCCTCCATGATGGGGGAACGTACTGCCCCCTGACCTTCTCCTCCATGATGGGGGAACGTACTGCCCCCTGTCCTTCTCCTCCATGATGGGGGAACGTACTGCCCCCTGTCCTGTCCTTCTCCTGCATGATGGGGGAACGTACTGCCCCCTGTCCTGTCCTTCTCCTCCATGATGGGGAACGTACTGCTCCCTGTCCTTCTCCTCCATGATGGGGAACGTACTGCCCCCTGTCCTGTCCTTCTCCTCCATGATGGGGGAACGTACTGCTCCCTGTCCTTCTCCTCCATGATGGGGAACGTACTGCCCCCTGTCCTTCTCCTACATGATGGGGAACGTACTGCCTGCTGTCCTGTCCTTCTCCTCCATGATGGGGGAACGTACTGCCCCCTGTCCTTCTCCTACATGATGGGGAACGTACTGCCCCCTGTCCTTCTCCTACATGATGGGGGAACGTACTGCTCCCTGTCGTTCTCCTCCATGATGGGGGAACGTACTGCCCCCTGTCCTGTCCTTCTCCTCCATGATGGGGAACGTACTGCCCCCTGTCCTTCTCCTACATGATGAGGGAACGTACTGCTCCCTGTCGTTCTCCTCCATGATGGGGAACGTACTGCCTGCTGTCCTGTCGTTCTCTTCCATGATGGGGGAACGTACTGCCCCCTGTCCTGTCCTTCTCCATAATGAGGGGACGTACTGCCCCCTGTCCTTCTCCTCCATAATGGGGGAACGTACTGCCCCCTGTCGTTCTCCTCCATGATGGGGGAACATACTGCCTCCTGTCCTTCTCCTCCATGATGGGGGAACGTACTGCCCGCTGTCCTTCTCCTCCATGATGGGGGAACGTACTGCGCCCTGTCCTGTCCTTCTCCTCCATGATGGGGGAACGTACTGCCCCCTGTCCTTCTCCTCCATGATGGGGGAACGTACGGCCCCCTGTCCTTCTCCTCCATGATGGGGGAACGTACTGCACCCTCTCCTGTCCTTCTCCTGCATGATGGGGGAACGTACTGCCCCCTGTCCTGTCCTTCTCCTCCATGATGGGGGAACGTACTGCTCCCTGTCCTTCTCCTCCATGATGGGGGAACGTACTGCTCCCTGTCCTTCTCCTCCATGATGGGGAACGTACTGCTCCCTGTCCTTCTCCTCCATGATGGGGAACGTACTGCCCCCTGTCCTGTCCTTCTCCTCCATGATGGGGAACGTACTGCCCCCTGTCCTTCTCCTCCATGATGGGGAACGTACTGCTCCCTGTCCTGTCCTTCTCCTCCATGATGTGAAACGTACTGCCCCCTGTCCTTCTCCTCCATGATGGGGAACGTACTGCTCCCTGTCCTTCTCCTCCATGATGGGGAACGTACTGCACCATGTCCTTCTCCTCCATGATGGGGAACGTACTGCACCCTGTCCTTCTCATCCATGATGGGGAACGTACTGCACCCTGTCCTTCTCCTCCATGATGGGGAACGTACTGCACCCTGTCCTTCTCCTCCATGATGGGGAACGTACTGCCCCCTGTCCTGTCCTTCTCCTCCATGATGGGGAACGTACTGCCCCCTGTCTTTCTCCTCCATGATGGGGAACGTACTGCCCCCTGTCCTTCTCCTCCATGATGGGGAACGTACTGCTCCCTGTCCTTCTCCTCCATGATGAGGGGACGTACTGCTCCCTGTCCTGTCCTTCTCCTCCATGATGGGGAACGTACTGCTCCCTGTCCTGTCCTTCTCCTCCATGATGGGGAACGTACTGCTCCCTGTCCTTCTCCTCCATGATGAGGGGACGTACTGCTCCCTGTCCTGTCCTTCTCCTCCATGATGGGGAACGTACTGCTCCCTGTCCTGTCCTTCTCCTCCATGATGGGGAACGTACTGCTCCCTGTCCTGTCCTTCTCCTCCATGATGAGGGGACGTACTGCTCCCTGTCCTTCTCCTCCATGATGGGTAACGTACTGCTCCCTGTCCTTCTCCTCCATGATGGGTAACGTACTGCTCCCTGTCCTGTCCTTCTCCTCCATGATGGGGAACGTACTGCCCCCTGTCCTTCTCCTCCATGATGGGGAACGTACTTCCCCCTGTCCTGTCCTTCTCCTCCATGATGGGGAACGTACTGCTCCCTGTCCTTCTCTTCCATGATGGGGAACGTACTGCCCCCTGTCCTTCTCCTACATGATGGGGAACGTACTGCCCCCTGTCCTGTCCTTCTCCTCCATGATGAGGGGACGTACTGCTCCCTGTCCTTCTCCTCCATGATGGGGAACGTACTGCTCCCTGTCCTTCTCCTCCATGATGGGGAACGTACTTCCCCCTGTCCTGTCCTTCTCCTCCATGATGGGGAACGTACTGCCCCTGTCCTTCTCCTCCATGATGGGGAACGTACTGCCCCCTGTCCTGTCCTTCTCCTCCATGATGAGGAACGTACTGCCCCCTGTCCTTCTCCTACATGATGGGGAACGTACTGCCTGCTGTCCTGTCCTTCTCCTCCATGATGGGGGAACGTACTGCCCCCTGTCCTTCTCCTCCATGATGGGGAACGTACTGCTCCCTGTCCTTCTCCTCCATGATGGGGAACGTACTGCTCCTTGTCCTTCTCCTCCATGATGGGGGAACGTACTGCCCCCTGTCCTGTCCTTCTCCATAATGAGGGGACGTACTGCCCCCTGTCCTTCTCCTCCATGATGGGGAACGTACTGCTCCTTGTCCTTCTCCTCCATGATGGGGGAACGTACTGCCCCCTGTCCTGTCCTTCTCCATAATGAGGGGACGTACTGCCCCCTGTCCTTCTCCTCCATAATGGGGGAACGTACTGCCCCCTGTCCTTCTCCTCCATGATGGGGGAACATACTGCCTCCTGTCCGTCTCCTCCATGATGGGGGAACGTACTGCCCGCTGTCCTTCTCCTCCATGATGGGGGAACGTACTGTTCCCTGTCCTGTCCTTCTCCTCCATGATGGGGGAACGTACTGCCCCCTGTCCTTCTCCTCCATGATGGGGGAACGTACTGCCCCCTGTCCTTCTCCTCCATGATGGGGGAACGTACTGCCCCCTGTCCTGTCCTTCTCCTCCATGATGGGGGAACGTACTGCTCCCTGTCCTTCTCCTCCATGATGGGGGAACGTACTGCTCCCTGTCCTTCTCCTCCATGATGGGGAACGTACTGCTCCCTGTCCTTCTCCTCCATGATGGGGAACGTACTGCCCCCTGTCCTGTCCTTCTCCTCCATGATGGGGAACGTACTGCCCCCTGTCCTTCTCCTCCATGATGGGGAACGTAGTGCTCCCTGTCCTGTCCTTCTCCTCCATGATGTGGAACGTACTGCCCCCTGTCCTTCTCCTCCATGATGGGGAACGTACTGCCCCCTGTCCTTCTCCTCCATGATGGGGAACGTACTGCTCCCTGTCCTTCTCCTCCATGATGGGGAACGTACTGCCCCCTGTCCTTCTCCTCCATGATGGGGAACGTAGTGCTCCCTGTCCTGTCCTTCTCCTCCATGATGTGGAACGTACTGCCCCCTGTCCTTCTCCTCCATGATGGGGAACGTACTGCCCCCTGTCCTTCTCCTCCATGATGGGGAACGTACTGCTCCCTGTCCTTCTCCTCCATGATGGGGAACGTACTGCGCCATGTCCTTCTCCTCCATGATGGGGAACGTACTGCTCCCTGTCCTTCTCCTCCATGATGGGGAACGTACTGCACCCTGTCCTTCTCCTCCATGATGGGGAACGTACTGCACCCTGTCCTTCTCCTCCATGATGGGGAACGTACTGCACCCTGTCCTTCTCCTCCATGATGGGGAACGTACTGCCCCCTGTCCTGGGTTTCTCCTCCATGATGGGGAACGTACTGCCCCCTGTCTTTCTCCTCCATGATGGGGAACGTACTGCCCCCTGTCCTTCTCCTCCATGATGGGGAACGTACTGCTCCCTGTCCTTCTCCTCCATGATGAGGGGACGTACTGCTCCCTGTCCTGTCCTTCTCCTCCATGATGGGGAACGTACTGCTCCCTGTCCTGTCCTTCTCCTCCATGATGGGGAACGTACTGCTCCCTGTCCTGTCCTTCTCCTCCATGATGAGGGGACGTACTGCTCCCTGTCCTTCTCCTCCATGATGGGTAACGTACTGCTCCCTGTCCTGTCCTTCTCCTCCATGATGGGGGAACGTACTGCACCCTGTCCTTCTCCTCCATGATGGGTAACGTACTGCTCCCTGTCCTGTCCTTCTCCTCCATGATGGGGGAACGTACTGCACCCTGTCCTTCTCCTCCATGATGGGGAACGTACTGCACCATGTCCTTCTCCTCCATGATGGGGAACGTACTGCACCCTGTCCTTCTCCTCCATGATGGGGAACGTACTGCACCCTGTCCTTCTCCTCCATGATGGGGAACGTACTGCACCCTGTCCTTCTCCTCCATGATGGGGAACGTACTGCCCCCTGTCCTGTCCTTCTCCTCCATGATGGGGAACGTACTGCCCCCTGTCTTTCTCCTCCATGATGGGGAACGTACTGCCCCCTGTCCTTCTCCTCCATGATGGGGAACGTACTGCTCCCTGTCCTTCTCCTCCATGATGAGGGGACGTACTGCTCCCTGTCCTGTACTTCTCCTCCATGATGGGGAACGTACTGCTCCCTGTCCTGTCCTTCTCCTCCATGATGGGGAACGTACTGCTCCCTGTCCTGTCCTTCTCCTCCATGATGAGGGGACGTACTGCTCCCTGTCCTTCTCCTCCATGATGGGTAACGTACTGCTCCCTGTCCTTCTCCTCCATGATGGGTAACGTACTGCTCCCTGTCCTGTCCTTCTCCTCCATGATGGGGAACGTACTGCCCCCTGTCCTTCTCCTCCATGATGGGGAACGTACTTCCCCCTGTCCTGTCCTTCTCCTCCATGATGGGGAACGTACTGCTCCCTGTCCTTCTCTTCCATGATGGGGAACGTACTGCCCCCTGTCCTTCTCCTCCATGATGGGGAACGTACTGCCCCCTGTCCTGTCCTTCTCCTCCATGATGAGGGGACGTACTGCTCCCTGTCCTTCTCCTCCATGATGGGGAACGTACTGCTCCCTGTCCTTCTCCTCCATGATGGGGAACGTACTTCCCCCTGTCCTGTCCTTCTCCTCCATGATGGGGAACGTACTGCCCCTGTCCTTCTCCTCCATGATGGGGAACGTACTGCCCCCTGTCCTGTCCTTCTCCTCCATGATGAGGAACGTACTGCCCCCTGTCCTTCTCCTACATGATGGGGAACGTACTGCCTGCTGTCCTGTCCTTCTCCTCCATGATGGGGGAACGTACTGCCCCCTGTCCTTCTCCTCCATGATGGGGAACGTACTGCTCCCTGTCCTTCTCCTCCATGATGGGGAACGTACTGCTCCTTGTCCTTCTCCTCCATGATGGGGGAACGTACTGCCCCCTGTCCTGTCCTTCTCCATAATGAGGGGACGTACTGCCCCCTGTCCTTCTCCTCCATGATGGGGAACGTACTGCTCCTTGTCCTTCTCCTCCATGATGGGGGAACGTACTGCCCCCTGTCCTGTCCTTCTCCATAATGAGGGGACGTACTGCCCCCTGTCCTTCTCCTCCATGATGGGGAACGTACTGCTCCTTGTCCTTCTCCTCCATAATGGGGGAACGTACTGCCCCCTGTCCTTCTCCTCCATGATGGGGGAACATACTGCCTCCTGTCCGTCTCCTCCATGATGGGGGAACGTACTGCCCGCTGTCCTTCTCATCCATGATGGGGGAACGTACTGTTCCCTGTCCTGTCCTTCTCCTCCATGATGGGGGAACGTACTGCCCCCTGTCCTTCTCCTCCATGATGGGGGAACGTACTGCCCCCTGTCCTTCTCCTCCATGATGGGGGAACGTACTGCCCCCTGTCCTGTCCTTCTCCTCCATGATGGGGGAACGTACTGCTCCTTGTCCTTCTCCTCCATGATGGGGAACGTACTGCTCCCTGTCCTTCTCCTCCATGATGGGGAACGTACTGCTCCCTGTCCTTCTCCTCCATGATGGGGAACGTACTGCCCCCTGTCCTGTCCTTCTCCTCCATGATGGGGAACGTACTGCCCCCTGTCCTTCTCCTCCATGATGGGGAACGTAGTGCTCCCTGTCCTGTCCTTCTCCTCCATGATGTGGAACGTACTGCCCCCTGTCCTTCTCCTCCATGATAGGGAACGTACTGCTCCCTGTCCTTCTCCTCCATGATGGGGAACGTACTGCGCCATGTCCTTCTCCTCCATGATGGGGAACGTACTGCTCCCTGTCCTTCTCCTCCATGATGGGGAACGTACTGCACCCTGTCCTTCTCCTCCATGATGGGGAACGTACTGCACCCTGTCCTTCTCCTCCATGATGGGGAACGTACTGCACCCTGTCCTTCTCCTCCATGATGGGGAACGTACTGCCCCCTGTCCTGGGTTTCTCCTCCATGATGGGGAACGTACTGCCCCCTGTCTTTCTCCTCCATGATGGGGAACGTACTGCCCCCTGTCCTTCTCCTCCATGATGGGGAACGTACTGCTCCCTGTCCTTCTCCTCCATGATGAGGGGACGTACTGCTCCCTGTCCTGTCCTTCTCCTCCATGATGGGGAACGTACTGCTCCCTGTCCTGTCCTTCTCCTCCATGATGGGGAACGTACTGCTCCCTGTCCTGTCCTTCTCCTCCATGATGAGGGGACGTACTGCTCCCTGTCCTTCTCCTCCATGATGGGTAACGTACTGCTCCCTGTCCTTCTCCTCCATCATGGGTAACGTACTGCTCCCTGTCCTGTCCTTCTCCTCCATGATGGGGAACATACTGCCCCCTGTCCTTCTCCTCCATGATGGGGAACGCACTTCCCCCTGTCCTGTCCTTCTCCTCCATGATGGGGAACGTACTGCCCCCTGTCCTTCTCCTACATGATGGGGAACGTACTGCCTGCTGTCCTGTCCTTCTCCTCCATGATGGGGGAACGTACTGCCCCCTGTCCTTCTCCTCCATGATGGGGAACGTACTGCTCCCTGTCCTTCTCCTCCATGATGGGGAACGTACTGCTCCTTGTCCTTCTCCTCCATGATGGGGGAACGTACTGCCCCCTGTCCTGTCCTTCTCCATAATGAGGGGACGTACTGCCCCCTGTCCTTCTCCTCCATAATAGGGGAACGTACTGCCCCCTGTCCTTCTCCTCCATGATGGGGGAACATACTGCCTCCTGTCCTTCTCCTCCATGATGGGGGAACGTACAGCCCCCTGTCCTTCTCCTCCATGATGGGGAACGTACTGCCCCCTGTCCTGTCCTTCTCCTCCATGATGGGGGAACGTACTGCCCCCTGTCCTGTCCTTCTCCATGATGAGGGGACGTACTGCCCCCTGTCCTTCTCCTCCATGATGGGGGAACGTACTGCCCGCTGTCCTTCTCCTCCATGATGGGGGAACGTACTGCGCCCTGTCCTGTCCTTCTCCTCCATGATGGGGGAACGTACTGCTCCCTGTCCTTCTCCTCCATGATGGGGGAACATACTGCCTCCTGTCCTTCTCTCCTCCATGATGGGGAACGTACTGCCCCCTGTCCTTCTCCTCCATGATGGGGGAACGTACTGCCCCCTGTCCTGTCCTTCTCCTCCATGATGGGGGAACGTACTGCCCCTGTCCTGTCCTTCTCCTCCATGATGGGGGAACGTACTGCGCCCTGTCCTGTCCTTCTCCTCCATGATGGGGGAACGTACTGCTCCCTGTCCTTCTCCTCCATGATGGGGGAACGTACTGCTCCCTGTCCTTCTCCTCCATGATGGGGAACATACTGCCCCCTGTCCTGTCCTTCTCCTCCATGATGGGGAACGTACTGCCCCCTGTCCTTCTACTCCATGATGGGGAACGTACTGCTCCCTGTCCTGTCCTTCTCCTCCATGATGTGGAACGTACTGCCCCCTGTCCTTCTCCTCCATGATGGGGAACGTACTGCTCCCTGTCCTTCTCCTCCATGATGGGGAACGTACTGCACCATGTCCTTCTCCTCCATGATGGGGAACGTACTGCTCCCTGTCCTTCTCCTCCATGATGGGGAACGTACTGCACCCTGTCCTTCTCCTCCATGATGGGGAACGTACTGCACCCTGTCCTTCTCCTCCATGATGGGGAACGTACTGCACCCTGTCCTTCTCCTCCATGATGGGGAACGTACTGCCCCCTGTCCTGTCCTTCTCCTCCATGATGGGGGAACGTACTGCCCCCTGTCTTTCTCCTCCATGATGGGGAACGTACTGCCCCCTGTCCTTCTCCTCCATGATGGGGAACGTACTGCTCCCTGTCCTTCTCCTCCATGATGAGGGGACGTACTGCTCCCTGTCCTGTCCTTCTCCTCCATGATGGGGAACGTACTGCTCCCTGTCCTGTCCTTCTCCTCCATGATGGGGAACATACTGCTCCCTGTCCTGTCCTTCTCCTCCATGATGAGGGGACGTACTGCTCACTGTCCTTCTCCTCCATGATGGGTAACGTACTGCTCCCTGTCCTTCTCCTCCATGATGGGTAACATACTGCTCCCTGTCCTGTCCTTCTCCTCCATGATGGGGAACGTACTGCCCCCTGTCCTTCTCCTCCATGATGGGGAACGTACTGCACCCTGTCCTTCTCCTCCATGATGGGGAACGTACTGCACCCTGTCCTTCTCCTCCATGATGGGGAACGTACTGCCCCCTGTCCTGTCCTTCTCCTCCATGATGGGGAACGTACTGCCCCCTGTCTTTCTCCTCCATGATGGGGAACGTACTGCCCCCTGTCCTTCTCCTCCATGATGGGGAACGTACTGCTCCCTGTCCTTCTCCTCCATGATGAGGGGACGTACTGCTCCCTGTCCTGTCCTTCTCCTCCATGATGGGGAACGTACTGCTCCCTGTCCTGTCCTTCTCCTCCATGATGGGGAACGTACTGCTCCCTGTCCTGTCCTTCTCCTCCATGATGAGGGGACGTACTGCTCACTGTCCTTCTCCTCCATGATGGGTAACGTACTGCTCCCTGTCCTTCTCCTCCATGATGGGTAACATACTGCTCCCTGTCCTGTCCTTCTCCTCCATGATGGGGAACGTACTGCTCCCTGTCCTTCTCCTCCATGATGGGTAACATACTGCTCACTGTCCTGTCCTTCTCCTCCATGATGGGGAACGTACTGCCCCCTGTCCTTCTCCTCCATGATGGGGAACGTACTGCCCCCTGTCCTTCTCCTCCATGATGGGGAACGTACTGCACCCTGTCCTTCTCCTCCATGATGGGGAACGTACTGCACCCTGTCCTTCTCCTCCATGATGGGGAACGTACTGCCCCCTGTCCTGTCCTTCTCCTCCATGATGGGGAACGTACTGCCCCCTGTCTTTCTCCTCCATGATGGGGAACGTACTGCCCCCTGTCCTTCTCCTCCATGATGGGGAACGTACTGCTCCCTGTCCTTCTCCTCCATGATGGGGAACGTACTGCCCCCTGTCCTTCTCCTCCATGATGGGGAACGTACTGCCCCCTGTCCTTCTCCTCCATGATGGGGAACGTACTGCCCCCTGTCCTTCTCCTCCATGATGGGGAACGTACTGCACCCTGTCCTTCTCCTCCATGATGGGGAACGTACTGCACCCTGTCCTTCTCCTCCATGATGGGGAACGTACTGCTCCCTGTCCTGTCCTTCTCCTCCATGATGGGGAACGTACTGCTCCCTGTCCTGTCCTTCTCCTCCATGATGGGGAACGTACTGCTCCCTGTCCTGTCCTTCTCCTCCATGATGAGGGGACGTACTGCTCACTGTCCTTCTCCTCCATGATGGGTAACGTACTGCTCCCTGTCCTTCTCCTCCATGATGGGTAACATACTGCTCCCTGTCCTGTCCTTCTCCTCCATGATGGGGAACGTACTGCTCCCTGTCCTTCTCCTCCATGATGGGTAACATACTGCTCCCTGTCCTGTCCTTCTCCTCCATGATGGGGAACGTACTGCCCCCTGTCCTTCTCCTCCATGATGGGGAACGTACTGCCCCCTGTCCTGTCCTTCTCCTCCATGATGGGGAACGTACTGCTCCCTGTCCTTCTCCTCCATGATGGGGGAACATACTGCCTCCTGTCCTTCTCCTCCATGATGGGGGAACGTACTGCCCCCTGTCCTTCTCCTCCATGATGGGGGAACGTACTGCCCCCTGTCCTGTCCTTCTCCTCCATGATGGGGGAACGTACTGCCCCTGTCCTGTCCTTCTCCTCCATGATGGGGGAACGTACTGCGCCCTGTCCTGTCCTTCTCCTCCATGATGGGGGAACGTACTGCTCCCTGTCCTTCTCCTCCATGATGGGGGAACGTACTGCTCCCTGTCCTTCTCCTCCATGATGGGGAACATACTGCCCCCTGTCCTGTCCTTCTCCTCCATGATGGGGAACGTACTGCCCCCTGTCCTTCTACTCCATGATGGGGAACGTACTGCTCCCTGTCCTGTCCTTCTCCTCCATGATGTGGAACGTACTGCCCCCTGTCCTTCTCCTCCATGATGGGGAACGTACTGCTCCCTGTCCTTCTCCTCCATGATGGGGAACGTACTGCACCATGTCCTTCTCCTCCATGATGGGGAACGTACTGCTCCCTGTCCTTCTCCTCCATGATGGGGAACGTACTGCACCCTGTCCTTCTCCTCCATGATGGGGAACGTACTGCACCCTGTCCTTCTCCTCCATGATGGGGAACGTACTGCACCCTGTCCTTCTCCTCCATGATGGGGAACGTACTGCCCCCTGTCCTGTCCTTCTCCTCCATGATGGGGAACGTACTGCCCCCTGTCTTTCTCCTCCATGATGGGGAACGTACTGCCCCCTGTCCTTCTCCTCCATGATGGGGAACGTACTGCTCCCTGTCCTGTCCTTCTCCTCCATGATGGGGAACGTACTGCTCCCTGTCCTGTCCTTCTCCTCCATGATGAGGGGACGTACTGCTCACTGTCCTTCTCCTCCATGATGGGTAACGTACTGCTCCCTGTCCTTCTCCTCCATGATGGGTAACATACTGCTCCCTGTCCTGTCCTTCTCCTCCATGATGGGGAACGTACTGCCCCCTGTCCTTTTCCTCCATGATGGGGAACGTACTGCACCCTGTCCTTCTCCTCCATGATGGGGAACGTACTGCACCCTGTCCTTCTCCTCCATGATGTGGAACGTACTGCCCCCTGTCCTGTCCTTCTCCTCCATGATGGGGAACGTACTGCCCCCTGTCTTTCTCCTCCATGATGGGGAACGTACTGCCCCCTGTCCTTCTCCTCCATGATGGGGAACGTACTGCTCCCTGTCCTTCTCCTCCATGATGAGGGGACGTACTGCTCCCTGTCCTGTCCTTCTCCTCCATGATGGGGAACGTACTGCTCCCTGTCCTGTCCTTCTCCTCCATGATGGGGAACGTACTGCTCCCTGTCCTGTCCTTCTCCTCCATGATGAGGGGACGTACTGCTCACTGTCCTTCTCCTCCATGATGGGTAACGTACTGCTCCCTGTCCTTCTCCTCCATGATGGGTAACATACTGCTCCCTGTCCTGTCCTTCTCCTCCATGATGGGGAACGTACTGCTCCCTGTCCTTCTCCTCCATGATGGGTAACATACTGCTCCCTGTCCTGTCCTTCTCCTCCATGATGGGGAACGTACTGCCCCCTGTCCTTCTCCTCCATGATGGGGAACGTACTGCCCCCTGTCCTGTCCTTCTCCTCCATGATGGGGAACGTACTGCTCCCTGTCCTTCTCTTCCATGATGGGGAACGTACTGCCCCCTGTCCTTCTCCTCCATGATGGGGAACGTACTGCCCCCTGTCCTGTCCTTCTCCTCCATGATGAGGGGACGTAATGCTCCCTGTCCTTCTCCTCCATGATGGGGAACGTACTGCCCCCTGTCCTTCTCCTCCATGATGGGGAACGTACTGCTCCCTGTCCTTCTCTTCCATGATGGGGAACGTACTGCCCCCTGTCCTTCTCCTCCATGATGGGGAACGTACTGCCCCCTGTCCTGTCCTTCTCCTCCATGATAGGGGAACGTACTGCCCCCTGTCCTTCTCCTCCATGATGGGGAACGTACTGCTCCCTGTCCTTCTCCTCCATGATGGGGAACGTACTGCCCCCTGTCCTGTCCTTCTCCTCCATGATGGGGAACGTACTGCCCCTGTCCTTCTCCTCCATGATGGGGGAACGTACTGCCCCCTGTCCTGTCCTTCTCCTCCATGATGGGGAACGTACTGCTCCCTGTCATTCTCCTCCATGATGGGGGAACGTACTGCCCCCTGTCATTCTCCTCCATGATGGGGGAATGTACTGCCCCCTGTCCTGTCCTTCTCCTCCATGATGGGGAACGTACTGCTCCCTGTCATTCTCCTCCATGATGGGGGAACGTACTGCCCCCTGTCCTGTCCTTCTCCTCCATGATGGGGAACGTACTGCTCCCTGTCCTTCTCCTCCATGATGGGGGAACGTACTGCCCCCTGTCCTGTCCTTCTCCTCCATGATGGGGAACGTACTGCTCCCTGTCCTGTCCTTCTCCTCCATGATGAGGGGACGTACTGCTCCCTGTCCTGTCCTTCTCCTCCATGATGGGGAACGTACTGCTCCCTGTCCTGTCCTTCTCCTCCATGATGAGGGGACGTACTGCTCCCTGTCCTTCTCCTCCATGATGGGTAACGTACTGCTCCCTGTCCTTCTCCTCCATGATGGGTAACGTACTGCTCCCTGTCCTGTCCTTCTCCTCCATGATGGGGAACATACTGCCCCCTGTCCTTCTCCTCCATGATGGGGAACGCACTTCCCCCTGTCCTGTCCTTCTCCTCCATGATGGGGAACGTACTGCTCCCTGTCCTTCTCTTCCATGATGGGGAACGTACTGCCCCCTGTCCTTCTCCTCCATGATGGGGAACGTACTGCCCCCTGTCATGTCCTTCTCCTCCATGATGAGGGGACGTACTGCTCCCTGTCCTTCTCCTCCATGATGGGGAACGTACTGCTCCCTGTCCTTCTCCTCCATGATGGGGAACGTACTGCCCCCTGTCCTGTCCTTCTCCTCCATGATGGGGAACGTACTGCCCCTGTCCTTCTCCTCCATGATGGGGGAACGTACTGCTCCCTGTCCTTCTCCTCCATGATGGGGAACGTACTGCCCCCTGTCCTGTCCTTCTCCTCCATGATGGGGAACGTACTGCCCCCTGTCCTTCTCCTACATGATGGGGAACGTACTGCCTGCTGTCCTGTCCTTCTCCACCATGATGGGGGAACGTACTGCCCCCTGTCCTTCTCCTCCATGATGGGGAACGTACTGCTCCCTGTCCTTCTCCTCCATGATGGGGAACGTACTGCTCCTTGTCCTTCTCCTCCATGATGGGGGAACGTACTGCCCCCTGTCCTGTCCTTCTCCATAATGAGGGGACGTACTGCCCCCTGTCCTTCTCCTCCATAATAGGGGAACGTACTGCCCCCTGTCCTTCTCCTCCATGATGGGGGAACATACTGCCTCCTGTCCTTCTCCTCCATGATGGGGGAACGTACAGCCCCCTGTCCTTCTCCTCCATGATGGGGGAACGTACAGCCCCCTGTCCTGTCCTTCTCCTCCATGATGGGGGAACGTACTGCCCCCTGTCCTGTCCTTCTCCATGATGAGGGGACGTACTGCCCCCTGTCCTTCTCCTCCATGATGGGGGAACGTACTGCCCGCTGTCCTTCTCCTCCATGATGGGGGAACGTACTGCGCCCTGTCCTGTCCTTCTCCTCCATGATGGGGGAACGTACTGCTCCCTGTCCTTCTCCTCCATGATGGGGGAACGTACTGCCCCTGTCCTGTCCTTCTCCTCCATGATGGGGGAACGTACTGCGCCCTGTCCTGTCCTTCTCCTCCATGATGGGGGAACGTACTGCTCCCTGTCCTTCTACTCCATGATGGGGGAACGTACTGCTCCCTGTCCTTCTCCTCCATGATGGGGAACGTACTGCCCCCTGTCCTGTCCTTCTCCTCCATGATGGGGAACGTACTGCTCCCTGTCCTGTCCTTCTCCTCCATGATGTGGAACGTACTGCCCCCTGTCCTTCTCCTCCATGATGGGGAACGTACTGCTCCCTGTCCTTCTCCTCCATGATGGGGAACGTACTGCACCATGTCCTTCTCCTCCATGATGGGGAACGTACTGCTCCCTGTCCTTCTCCTCCATGATGGGGAACGTACTGCACCCTGTCCTTCTCCTCCATGATGGGGAACGTACTGCACCCTGTCCTTCTCCTCCATGATGGGGAACGTACTGCACCCTGTCCTTCTCCTCCATGATGGGGAACATACTGCCCCCTGTCCTGTCCTTCTCCTCCATGATGGGGAACGTACTGCCCCCTGTCCTTCTCCTCCATGATGGGGAACGTACTGCTCCCTGTCCTTCTCCTCCATGATGAGGGGACGTACTGCTCCCTGTCCTGTCCTTCTCCTCCATGATGGGGAACGTACTGCTCCCTGTCCTGTCCTTCTCCTCCATGATGGGGAACTTACTGCTCCCTGTCCTGTCCTTCTCCTCCATGATGAGGGGACGTACTGCTCCCTGTCCTTCTCCTCCATGATGGGTAACGTACTGCTCCCTGTCCTTCTCCTCCATGATGGGTAACATACTGCTCCCTGTCCTGTCCTTCTCCTCCATGATGGGGAACGTACTGCCCCCTGTCCTTCTCCTCCATGATGGGGAACGTACTGCCCCCTGTCCTGTCCTTCTCCTCCATGATGGGGAACGTACTGCTCCCTGTCCTTCTCTTCCATGATGGGGAACGTACTGCCCCCTGTCCTTCTCCTCCATGATGGGGAACGTACTGCCCCCTGTCCTGTCCTTCTCCTCCATGATGAGGGGACGTACTGCTCCCTGTCCTTCTCCTCCATGATGGGGAACGTACTGCTCCCTGTCCTTCTCCTCCATGATGGGGAACGTACTGCTCCCTGTCCTTCTCTTCCATGATGGGGAACGTACTGCCCCCTGTCCTTCTCCTCCATGATGGGGGAACGTACTGCCCCCTGTCCTGTCCTTCTCCTCCATGATGGGGGAACGTACTGCCCCCTGTCCTTCTCCTCCATGATGGGGAACGTACTGCTCCCTGTCATTCTCCTCCATGATGGGGGAACGTACTGCCCCCTGTCCTGTCCTTCTCCTCCATGATGGGGAACGTACTGCTCCCTGTCCTTCTCCTCCATGATGGGGGAACGTACTGCCCCCTGTCCTGTCCTTCTCCTCCATGATGGGGAACGTACTGCTCCCTGTCCTTCTCCTCCATGATGGGGAACGTACTGCCCCCTGTCCTTCTCCTCCATGATGGGGGAACGTACTGCCCCCTGTCCTTCTCCTCCATGATGGGGAACGTACTGCACCCTGTCCTTCTCCTCCATGATGGGGAACGTACTGCACCCTGTCCTTCTCCTCCATGATGGGGAACGTACTGCACCCTGTCCTTCTCCTCCATGATGGGGAACGTACTGCACCCTGTCCTTCTCCTCCGTGATGGGGAACGTACTGCACCCTGTCCTTCTCCTCCATGATGGGGAACGTACTGCCCCCTGTCCTGTTTCTCCTCCATGATGGGGAACGTACTGCCCCCTGTCTTTCTCCTCCATGATGGGGAACGTACTGCCCCCTGTCCTTCTCCTCCATGATGGGGAACGTACTGCTCCCTGTCCTTCTCCTCCATGATGAGGGGACGTACTGCTCCCTGTCCTTCTCCTCCATGATGGGGAACGTACTGCTCCCTGTCCTGTCCTTCTCCTCCATGATGGGGAACGTACTGCTCCCTGTCCTGTCCTTCTCCTCCATGATGAGGGGACGTACTGCTCCCTGTCCTTCTCCTCCATGATGGGTAACGTACTGCTCCCTGTCCTTCTCCTCCATGATGGGTAACATACTGCTCCCTGTCCTGTCCTTCTCCTCCATGATGGGGAACGTACTGCCCCCTGTCCTTCTCCTCCATGATGGGGAACGTACTGCCCCCTGTCCTGTCCTTCTCCTCCATGATGGGGAACGTACTGCTCCCTGTCCTTCTCTTCCATGATGGGGAACGTACTGCCCCCTGTCCTTCTCCTCCATGATGGGGAACGTACTGCCCCCTGTCCTGTCCTTCTCCTCCATGATGAGGGGACGTACTGCTCCCTGTCCTTCTCCTCCATGATGGGGAACGTACTGCTCCCTGTCCTTCTCCTCCATGATGGGGAACGTACTGCCCCCTGTCCTTCTCCTCCATGATGGGGAACGTACTGCCCCCTGTCCTGTCCTTCTCCTCCATGATGGGGGAACGTACTGCCCCCTGTCCTTCTCCTCCATGATGGGGAACGTACTGCTCCCTGTCCTTCTCCTCCATGATGGGGAACGTACTGCCCCCTGTCCTGTCCTTCTCCTCCATGATGGGGAACGTACTGCCCCTGTCCTTCTCCTCCATGATGGGGGAACGTACTGCCCCCTGTCCTTCTCCTCCATGATGGGGGAACGTACTGCCCCCTGTCCTTCTCCTCCATGATGGGGAACGTACTGCTCCCTGTCATTCTCCTCCATGATGGGGGAACGTACTGCCCCCTGTCCTGTCCTTCTCCTCCATGATGGGGAATGTACTGCCCCCTGTCCTGTCCTTCTCCTCCATGATGGGGAACGTACTGCTCCCTGTCCTTCTCCTCCATGATGGGGGGACGTACTGCCCCCTGTCCTGTCCTTCTCCTCCATGATGGGGAACGTACTGCTCCCTGTCCTTCTCCTCCATGATGGGGAACATACTGCCCCCTGTCCTTCTCCTCCATGATGGGGGAACGTACTGCCCCCTGTCTTTCTCCTCCATGATGGGGGAACGTACTGCCCCCTGTCCTTCTCCTCCATGATGGGGGAACGTACTGCTCCCTGTCCTTCTCCTCCATGATGGGGGAACGTACTGCCCCCTGTCCTGTCCTTCTCCTCCATGATGGGGAACGTACTGCTCCCTGTCCTTCTCCTCCATGATGGGGGAACGTACTGCCCCCTGTCCTGTCCTTCTCCTCCATGATGGGGAACGTACTGCTCCCTGTCCTTCTCCTCCATGATGGGGAACATACTGCCCCCTGTCCTTCTCCTCCATGATGGGGGAACGTACTGCCCCCTGTCTTTCTCCTCCATGATGGGGGAACGTACTGCCCCCTGTCCTTCTCCTCCATGATGGGGAACGTACTGCCCCCTGTCTTTCTCCTCCATGATGGGGGAACGTACTGCCCCCTGTCCTTCTCCTCCATGATGGGGGAACGTACTGCCCCCTGTCCTGTCCTTCTCCTCCATGATGGGGAACGTACTGCTCCCTGTCCTGTCCTTCTCCTCCGTGATGGGGGACGTACTGCCCCCTGTCCTGTCCTTCTCCTCCATTTTGGGGAACGTACTGCCCCCTGTCCTGTCCTTCTCCTCCATGATGGGGAACGTACTGCTCCCTGTCCTGTCCTTCTCCTCCATGATGGGGAACGTACTGCCCCCTGTCCTGTCCTTCTCCTCCATGATGGGGAACGTACTGCTCCCTGTCCTGTCCTTCTCCTCCATGATGGGGAACGTACTGCTCCCTGTCCTTCTCCTCCATGATGGGGAACGTACTGCCCCCTGTCCTTCTCCTCCATGATGGGGAACGTACTGCCCCCTGTCCTTCTCCTCCATGATGGGGGAACGTACTGCCCCCTGTCTTTCTCCTCCATGATGGGGGAACGTGCTGCCCCCTGTCCTGTCCTTCTCCTCCATGATGAGGGGACGTACTGCTCCCTGTCCTTCTCCATCTTCACCATAAATATAACCTTGCCGTAAATATAACCTCATTTGTAACTTTTTGACATGTATATAGCAAACAATTTTTCTGAAAAGACAAAACACTTAAAGAATCACGCGTGGCGGTAAGAAATGGTCATTAATGAAAACATACTCCACAGCTAAGTATCTTAGATGATTATGACATGCAATCTGTGAATTGTTCCCTATTCCCTATATAGTGCACTACTTCATACTACAGCCCTATATAGTGCACTACTTTATACTACAGCTCTATTCCCTATATATATACTGATCCCAAATAGCTCCCTATTCCCTATATAGTGCAATACTTTATACTACAGCCCTATTCCCTATATACAGTGCCTTGCGAAAGTATTCGGCCCCCTTGAACTTTGCGACCTTTTGCCACATTTCAGGCTTCAAACATAAAGATATAAAACTGTATTTGTTTGTTGAAGAATCAACAACAAGTGGGACACAATCATGAAGTGGAACGACATTTATTGGATATTTCAAACTTTTTTACCAAATTAAAAACTGAAAAATTGGGCATGCAAAATTATTCAGCCCCCTTAAGTTAATACTTTGTAGCGCCACCTTTTGCTGCGATTAAAGCTGTAAGTCGCTTGGGGTATGTCTCTATCAGTTTTGCACATCGAGAGACACCACCATGTTTGACAGTGGAGATGGTGTGTTCAGGGTGATGAGCTGTGTTGCTTTTACGCCAAACATAACGTTTTGCATTGTTGCCAAAAAGTTCAATTTTGGTTTCATCTGATCAGAGCACCTTCTTCCACATGTTTGGTGTGTCTCCCAGGTGGCTTGTGGCAAACTTTAAACAACACTTTTTATGGATATCTTTAAGAAATGGCTTTCTTCTTGCCACTCTTCCATAAAGGCCAGATTTGTGCAATATACGACTGATTGTTGTCCTATGGACAGAGTCTCCCACCTCAGCTGTAGATCTCTACAGTTCATCCAGAGTGATCATGGGCCTCTTGGCTGCATCTCTGATCAGTCTTCTCCTTGTATGAGCTGAAAGTTTAGAGGGACGGCCAGGTCTTGGTAGATTTGCAGTGGTCTGATACTCCTTCCATTTCAATATTATCGCTTGCACAGTGCTCCTTGGGATGTATAAAGCTTGGGAAATCTTTTTGTATCCAAAACCGGCTTTAAACTTCTTCACAACAGTATCTCGGACCTGCCTGGTGTGTTCCTTGTTCTTCATGATGCTCTCTGCGCTTTTAACAGACCTCTGAGACTATCACAGTGCAGGTGCATTTATACGGAGACTTGATTGCACACAGGTGGATTGTATTTATCATCATTAGTCATTTAGGTCAACATTGGATCATTCAGAGATCCTCACTGAACTTCTGGAGAGAGTTTGCTGCACTGAAAGTAAAGGGGCTGAATAATTTTGCACGCCCAATTTTTCAGTTTTTGATTTGTTAAAAAAGTTTGAAATATCCAATAAATGTTGTTCTTTATGTTTGAAGCCTGAAATGTGGCAAAAGGTCGCAAAGTTCAAGGGGGCCAAATACTTTCGCAAGTTACTGTATATACTGATCCCAAATAGCTCCCTATTCCCTATATAGTGCACTACTTTTCCAACCGTATCGTATGTTCTTTTGTCTTCCCTAATGAACTAATGAAAGAATGATGTTGTCGTTGTGTTTACTTCTTTGCTTTGTTCTGTTTTTCTGTTTGAAGTCGGTGCAGTGTCTCTGCATTATTCATGTTTTGAGCCAAGCATCAACACACACACACACACACACACACACACACACACACACACACACACACACACACACACACACACACACACACACACACACACACACACACACACTACGATACATAGCTGGTTCAATAATTAAGGTTTTCGATAATTCTCTTTCTTCTGATTCACGACTGACAGCACCGCAGCCATGGTCTCCTCGTCTCTCTGACACCTTAATCTGACCTTCACATGTATCTTCTCCATCTATCGAGCACAGAAATACCTAACATGTCTGTTGTTGGGCTGTGGGTTTAAACACACACATGGGATGAAACCATCATTAAGGTTTAATGGAGAGAGAGAGAGGCAGACACACAAAGAATTTGAAAACAAATCCAATTTTGATAAACTCCCATATCTACTGGGTGAAATACCACAGTGTCATCACAGCAGCAAGATGTTTGACCTGTTGCTATGAGAAAAGGTCAACCAGTGAAGAACACACACCATTGTAAATACAACCCATATTTATGCTAATTTATTTTACCTTTTGATACTTTAACTATCTGCACATCATTACAACACTGTATATATATATATATATATATATATATATATATATAATATGACTGTATATAGACATAATATGACATTTGAAATGTCTCTATTCCTTTGGAACTTTGGTGAGTGCAATGTTTACTGTAAATGTTGTATTGTTTATTTCAGAGAGAGAGAGAGAGACAAACAAACAAACCAAAACAAAGGCAAAGTCTTCTCATGCTT
>NC_088226.1:71855818-71863318 GCF_036934945.1 Oncorhynchus masou masou
AGAGAGAGAGAGAGATAGAGACAGAGAGAGAGAGAGAGAGAGACAGAGAGAGAGAGATATAGAGAGAGAGACAGAGAGAGAGAGATATAGAGAGAGACAGAGAGAGAGACAGAGAGAGAGACAGAGAGATAGAGACAGAGAGAGAGAGAGAGATAGAGACAGAGAGAGAGAGAGAGAGAGAGAGAGACAGAGAGAGAGAGAGAGAGAGACAGAGAGAGAGAGAGAGAGAGAGAGAGACAGAGAGAGAGAGAGAGAGAGAGACAGAGAGAGAGAGACAGAGAGAGACAGAGAGAGAGACAGAGACAGAGAGAAAGTAGTGGAACTAGGGATTAAAGCGAAACAGAAGACAGATAAACCTGTAATGTTTCTGTGATCCAGACTAAAGTCTAAAGGAAGGTTCAAACCTCTGGCTCGCAGGCTGCTTCACTAATAGCCTATTATAGCATATAGGGCACTTGTCACAAATAGTGCACTATATAGGGACTAGGGTGCCATTAGGAACAGAGGCCGTACAGTGAGTCTGTTAGTTAGCTGCTAGCCCCATTACATACAGTAGCTAGTTTAGTCAGGGCCAGGATGATTGGGGCTAATTGGTTCTACTGGGTTCTGAATAAGAATGAGCTAGAGAGACCAATTACTGAACTACTGAGAGAAGATGAGAGAGAGAGGGGGAGGAGGGAATAGGGATGGGGAGAGAGATGAGAGAGGGGGAGGAGAGGATGGGAGATAGGGTGGAGGAGAGGGGAATGAGAGATGAGAGGAAAGAGAGGGATGAGGAGGGGATGGAGATAGGTTGTGTTTCATCCCCTCTGCCTCTCCTTCCTCCCCCCTCCCCTCTTCCTCCCCTCTTCCTCGGTGTTATTAATGAGCTCTTTAAATGAGAGTTGGCTGGCTGCATAGCGGCGAAGGAAAAACAGCCTACAGGACAATATCCTCCTCCTCTCCTCTCCTCCTCTCCTCCTCCTCTTCCTCTCCTCTCCTCCTCCTCTTTCTCCTTTCCTACTCTTTCTCCTCATCCTCCTCCTCTCCTCCCCCTCTTTCTCCTCCTCTCCTCTCCTCTCCTCCTCCTCCTCTCCTCCTCCTCTTTCTCCTCTCCTCCTCCTCTTTCTCCTCTCCTCCCCCCTCCTCTTTCTCCTCTCCCCTCCTCCTCCCCTCCTCCTCCTCCTCTTTCTCCTCTCCCCTCCTCCTCCCTTCCTCCTCCTCCTCTTTCTCCTCTCCCCTCCTCCTCCCCCTTCCTCCTCCTCCTCTTTCTCCTCTCCCCCTCCTCCTCCCCCCTCCTCCTCCTCCCTCTTTCTCCTCTCCCCTCCTCCTCCCCTCCTCCTCCTCCTCTTTCTCCTCTCCCCCCTCCTCCTCCTCCTCCTCCTCCTCCTCCTCTTTCTCCTCTCCCCTCCTCCTCCCCTCCTCCTCCCCTCCTCCTCCTCCTCTCCTCTCTTCTCCTCCTTTTCCTCTGCTCCTTCTCCCCTCCATCTCCCTACAGGAAAGCATCCCCCACCATCATCGGCCACTCCTTCTTCTCCTCCTCTCCTCTCCTATCTTCTCCCTCCCCTCCTTCTTCTCCTCCCCTCCTTCTTCTCCTCCCCTCCCACTCTCCTCCGTCTTATCTCCTCTCCTCATCTCCTAACAGGAGAGCATCTTTCCATGAACGATGTGTTGATCTGTGGCTTTCTGAAGGACGGAATGGATGAGTGCTGGAATAAATACAGAGCATTCGGAAAGTATTCAGACCCCTTGACTTTTTCCACATTTTGTTACGTTACAGCCTTATTCTAAAATGGATTAAATAAATACAAATCCTCATTAATCTACACGCAATACCCCATAATGACAACACAATACCCCATAATGACAACACAGTACCCCATAATGACATCACAATACCCCATAATGACAACACAAGACCCCATAATGACATCACAAGACCCCATAATGACAAATCGGAAACAGGTTTTTAGGATTTTTTGCAAATGTATTATAAATAAAAAACAGAAATATCTTATTTACATTTGTATTCAGAGCCTTTGCTATGAGACTGTAAATTGAGCTCAACCTTTCAAGTTAGTAGAATATGTTAGAGTTTCTACTTCCTCTTCCAATAACCCGTGGGGAGGTCAGAATAACGAAAACTGTCACTCAAATCTATTCATTTTAAAATGTTGAATAAACTTCTACCTGCCATTATGGTTCACTCGATGATAAGACAAGACGTTTTTATTTGTTTTGCTAACATGTGATAGGGGCGGGGGGTCCCAGGGTCGCCGATCTGCTTGGGCAGGGGGTCCCTGGGTCGCCGATTTTCTTTGAGCGGGGGGGTTTCCTGGGTCGCAGATCTGCTTGGGCAGGGGGGTCCCAGGGTCGCCAATCTGCTTGGGCAGGGGGGTCCCTGGGTCGCTGATCTGCTTGGGCTGGGGGTCCCTGGGACGCTGATCTGCTTGGGCTGGGGGGGTCCCTGGGACGCTGATCTGCTTGGGCAGGGGGGATCCCTGGGTTGCCAATTTGCTTGGGCAGGGGGGGGGGTCCCTGGGTCGCCGATTTGCTTGGGCAGGGGGGTTCCCTGGGTCGCCGATTTGCTTGGGCAGGGGGGGGTCCCTGGGTCGCCGATTTGCTTGGGCAGGGGGGGTCCCTGAGTCGTCGATTTGCTTGGGCAGGGGGGGTCCCTGGGTCGTCGATTTGCTTGGGCAGGGGGGGTCCCTGGGCAAGAAATGTTTGAAAACACCTGGCCTAGACAATCGCAAAGCAAGTGAAATATATTAGCTAGTTTCAGTGGAATATCAGGCAGCAAAAACATGCATCTCTCAACTGGTTGTGGCATGTAGCAGCTCACAGAAGAAGAACGGTAGCCGGTAGCCGGTAGCCGGTAGGAAAGACCTTTCAACTGATCATATCCACTAGCTAACTAAGGCAACAATGGGTATAAAAACCAGGTATTGAAAAACATTTGGTCTGAAGTCTTGGTTGAATCTTTGCGATGGCAATTCAGTCAGTATGCTAAAGGATATATCCCAATTAACTGTTGACGGCAAAGCAGGCCTACCTGACAGAATGATGTCATGACAATTTGTATCAGGGCAATTGTTTTGCTAATTCTGCCATCACATGTACACTGTAGGCCTGCCTACATTGGACACTACAGAAACACATGGTCTCTTTGCAAGGTGCACAATTTAATTAAAGGGCAACTATTCCCTCCCAAAAATATATGTATTTTATTTTTCACAGGCCTAAAAAAATGGTCTCCTGATCTGTTTCACCTGTTTTTGTGATTGTCTCCACCCCTCTCCAGGTGTAGCCCATCTTCCCCATTATCCCCTGTGTGTTTATACCTGTGTTCTCTGTTTGCCTGTGGCCAGTTCGTTTTGTTGTGACTGTTGTGCCCTGACTCTGAGCCTGCTGTTCTGTACCTTACCCCACCATAATGAATTATTGACCCCTGACCCTGAGCTTGCCGTTCTGTACCCTTTACAGCCTCTCTGGATAATTGACCCCTGACCCTGAGACTACGTGCCATTCTGGGTCATACCTGAAACCTGTTTAAACCATTGCTGTGTGCATTGAACATTTAGTCTTTGTCATTTTTCTATCAAAAAAAAGTTTATACATCGCAATAGAAGTGTGTTCTATTTAATCAATAAGGCCCGAGGAGGTGTGGTATATAGACAATATACCACGGCTAAGGACTGTTCTTAGGGACGACGCAACGCCCTTAGTCCTGGACACAGCCCTTAGTCCTGGACACAGCCCTTAGTCCTGGATACAGCCCTTAGTCCTGGATACAGCCCTTAGTCCTGGATATAGCCCTTAGTCCTGGATACAGCCCTTAGTCCTGGATATAGCCCTTACTCCTGGATACAGCCCGTAACCCTGGATACAGCCCGTAGTCCTGGATACAGCCCTTAGACCTGGATACAGCCCTTAGTCCTGGACACAGCCCTTAGTCCTGGACACAGCCCTTAGTCCTGGATACAGCCCTTAGTCCTGGACACAGCCCTTAGTCCTGGACACAGCCCTTAGTCCTGGATACAGCCCTTAGTCCTGGACACAGCCCTTAGTCCTGGACACAGCCCTTAGTCCTGGACACAGCCCTTAGTCCTGGACACAGCCCTTAGTCCTGTATACAGCCCGTAACCCTGGATACAGCCCTTAGCCCTGGGTACAGCCCGTAACCCTGGGTACAGCCCTTAGTCCTGGGTACAGCCCTTAGTCCTGCGTACAGCCCTTAGTCCTGGACACAGCCCTTAGTCCTGCGTACAGCCCTTAGTCCTGGACACAGCCCTTAGTCCTGCGTACAGCCCTTAGTCCTGGACACAGCCCTTAGTCCTGGACACAGCCCTTAGTCCTGGACACAGCCCTTAGTCCTGGACACAGCCCTTAGTCCTGGGTACAGCCCGTAACCCTGGGTACAGCCCTTAGTCCTGGATACAGCCCTTAGCCCTGGATACAGCCCTTAGTCCTGGACACAGCCCTTAGTCCTGGACACAGCCCTTAGTCCTGGATACAGCCCTTAGTCCTGGATACAGCCCTTAGTCCTGGATATAGCCCTTAGTCCTGGATACAGCCCTTAGTCCTGGATATAGCCCTTACTCCTGGATACAGCCCGTAACCCTGGATACAGCCCGTAGTCCTGGATACAGCCCTTAGACCTGGATACAGCCCTTAGTCCTGGACACAGCCCTTAGTCCTGGACACAGCCCTTAGTCCTGGATACAGCCCTTAGTCCTGTATACAGCCCGTAACCCTGGATAAAGCCCTTAGCCCTGGGTACAGCCCGTAACCCTGGGTACAGCCCTTAGTCCTGGATACAGCCCTTAGTCCTGGATACAGCCCTTAGTCCTGGACACAGCCCTTAGTCCTGGACACAGCGCTTAGTCCTGGGTACAGCCCTTAGTCCTGGGTACAGCCCTTAGTCCTGGGTACAGCCCTTAGTCCTGGGTACAGCCCTTAGTCCTGGATACAGCCCTTAGTCCTGGATACAGCCCGTAACCCTGGATACAGCCCGTAGTCCTGGATACAGCCCTTAGTCCTGGATATAGCCCTTACTCCTGCGTACAGCCCGTAACCCTGGATACAGCCCGTAGTCCTGGATACAGCCCTTAGACCTGGATACAGCCCTTAGTCCTGGACACAGCCCTTAGTCATGGGTACATCCCTTAGTCCTGGGTACAGCCCTTAGTCCTGGGTACATCCCTTAGTCCTGGGTACAGCCCTTTGTCCTGGGTACAGCCCTTAGTCCTGGGTACAGCCCTTAGTGCTGGGTACAGCCCTTAGTCCTGGACACTGCCCTTAGTCCTGGACACAGCCCTTAGTCCTGGACACAGCCCTTAGTCCTGGATACAGCCCTTAGTCCTGGATACAGCCCTTAGTCCTGGATATAGCCCTTACTCCTGGATACAGCCCGTAACGCTGGATACAGCCCGTAGTCCTGGATACAGCCCTTAGACCTGGATACAGCCCTTAGTCCTGGACACAGCCCTTAGTCATGGGTACAACCCTTAGTCCTGGGTACAGCCCTTAGTCCTGGGTACATCCCTTAGTCCTGGGTACAGCCCTTTGTCCTGGGTACAGCCCTTAGTCCTGGGTACAGCCCTTTGTCCTGGACACAGCCCTTAGTCCTGGACACAGCCCTTAGTCCTGGTTACAGCCCTTAGTCCTGGACACAGCCCTTAGTCCTGGGTACATCCCTTAGTCCTGGACACAGCCCTTAGTCCTGGGTACATCCCTTAGTCCTGGGTACAGCCCTTAGTCCTGGACACAGCCCTTAGTCCTGGGTACAGCCCTTAGTCCTGGGTACAGCCCTTAGTCCTGGGTACAGCCCTTAGTCCTGGGTACAGCCCTTAGTCCTGCGTACAGCCCTTAGTCCTGGACACAGCCCTTAGTCCTGGGTACAGCCCTTAGTCCTGGACACAGCCCTTAGTCCTGGGTACAGCCCTTTGTCCTGGGTACAGCCCTTAGTCCTGGACACAGCCCTTAGTCCTGGATACAGCCCTCAGCCCTTAGACCTGGATACAGCCCGTAACCCTGGGTACAGCCCGTAACCCTGGGTACAGCCCTTAGTCCTGGATACAGCCCTTAGACCTGGATACGGCCCGTAACCCTGGGTACGGCCCGTAACCCTGGGTACAGCCCGTAACCCTGGGTACAGCCCGTAACCCTGGGTACAGCCCGTAACCCTGGGTACAGCCCGTAACCCTGGGTACAGCCCGTAACCCTGGGTACAGCCCGTAACCCTGGAAACAGCCCGTAACCCTGGGTACAGCCCTTAGTCCTGGGTACAGCCCTTAGTCCTGCGTACAGCCCTTAGTCCTGGACACAGCCCTTAGTCCTGCGTACAGCCCTTAGTCCTGGACACAGCCCTTAGTCCTGCGTACAGCCCTTAGTCCTGGACACAGCCCTTAGTCCTGGGTACAGCCCTTAGTCCTGGACACAGCCCTTAGTCCTGGACACAGCCCTTAGTCCTGGGTACAGCCCTTAGTCCTGGGTACAGCCCTTAGTCCTGCGTACAGCCCTTAGTCCTGGACACAGCCCTTAGTCCTGGGTATAGCCCTTTGTCCTGGGTACAGCCCTTAGTCCTGGACACAGCCCTTTGTCCTGGGTACAGCCCGTAACCCTGGGTACAGCCCTTAGTCCTGGATACAGCCCTTAGACCTGGATACAGCCCGTAACCCTGGGTACGGCCCGTAACCCTGGGTACAGCCCGTAACCCTGGGTACAGCCCGTAACCCTGGGTACAGCCCGTAACCCTGGGTACAGCCCGTAACCCTGGGTACAGCCCTTAGTCCTGCGTACAGCCCTTAGTCCTGGACACAGCCCTTAGTCCTGGGTACAGCCCTTAGTCCTGGACACAGCCCTTAGTCCTGGGTATAGCCCTTTGTCCTGGGTACAGCCCTTAGTCCTGGACACAGCCCTTTGTCCTGGGTACAGCCCGTAACCCTGGGTACAGCCCTTAGTCCTGGATACAGCCCTTAGACCTGGATACAGCCCGTAACCCTGGGTACAGCCCGTAACCCTGGGTACAGCCCGTAACCCTGGGTACAGCCCGTAACCCTGGATACAGCCCATAACCCTGGGTACAGCCCGTAACCCTGGGTACAGCCCGTAACCCTGGGTACAGCCCTTAGTCCTGGGTACGGCCCGTAACCCTGGGTACGGCCCGTAACCCTGGGTACAGCCCGTAACCCTGGGTACAGCCCATAACCCAGGGTACAGCCCTTAGTCCTGGGTACAGCCCGTAACCCTGGGTACGGCCCGTAACCCTGGGTACGGCCCGTAACCCTGGGTACGGCCCGTATCCTTGGGTACGGCCCGTAACCCTGGATACGGCCCGTAACCCTGGGTACCACCCGTAACCCTGGATACAGCCCGTAACCCTGGGTACAGCCCATAACCCAGGGTACAGCCCTTAGTCCTGGGTACATCCC
This sequence comes from Oncorhynchus masou masou, assembly GCF_036934945.1. Classification (NCBI taxonomy): domain Eukaryota; kingdom Metazoa; phylum Chordata; class Actinopteri; order Salmoniformes; family Salmonidae; genus Oncorhynchus; species Oncorhynchus masou. The sequence continues at coordinate 71,863,231 of NC_088226.1, forward strand.
GTAACCCTGGGTACGCCCCGTAACCCTGGATACAGCCCGTAACACTGGGTACAGCCCGTAACCCTGGGTACAGCCCATAACCCAGGGT
>NC_088226.1:71868318-71880818 GCF_036934945.1 Oncorhynchus masou masou
TAGAGTCTGTTACAGCCAGTCCTCGTTAGTAGTGTCTGTTACAGTCAGTCCTCGTTAGTAGTGTCTGTTACAGTCAGTCCTCTTTAGTAGTGTCTGTTACAGTCAGTCCTCGTTAGTAGTGTCTGTTACAGTCAGTCCTCGTTAGTAGTGTCTGTTACAGTCAGTCCTCGTTAGTAGTGTCTGTTAGTCAGTCCAAGTTAGTAGTGTCTGTTACAGTCAGTCCTCGTTAGTAGTGTCTGTTACAGTCAGTCCAAGTTAGTAGTGTCTGTTACAGTCAGTCCTCCTTAGTAGTGTCTGTTACAGTCAGTCCTCGTTAGTAGTGTCTGTTACAGTCAGTCCAAGTTAGTAGTGTCTGTTACAGTCAGTCCTCGTTAGTAGTGTCTGTTACAGTCAGTCCTCGTTAGTAGTGTCTGTTAGTCAGTCCAAGTTAGTAGTGTCTGTTACAGTCAGTCCTCGTTAGTAGTGTCTGTTAGTCAGTCCTCGTTAGTAGTGTCTGTTACAGTCAGTCCTCGTTAGTAGTGTCTGTTACAGTCAGTCCTCGTTAGTAGAGTCTGTTAGAGCCAGTCCTCGTTAGTAGTGTCTGTTACAGTCAGTCCTCGTTAGTAGTGTCTGTTACAGTCAGTCCTCGTTAGTAGTGTCTGTTAGTCAGTCCTCGTTAGTAGTGTCTGTTACAGTCAGTCCTCGTTAGTAGTGTCTGTTACAGTCAGTCCTCATTAGTAGTGTCTGTTACAGTCAGTCCTCGTTAGTAGTGTCTGTTACAGTCAGTCCTCGTTAGTAGTGTCTGTTACAGTCAGTCCTCGTTAGTAGTGTCTGTTACAGTCAGTCCTCGTTAGTAGTGTCTGTTACAGTCAGTCCTCGTTAGTAGTGTCTGTTACAGTCAGTCCTCGTTAGTAGTGTCTGTTACAGTCAGTCCTCGTTAGCAGTGTCTGTTACAGTCAGTCCTCGTTAGTAGTGTCTGTTACAGTCAGTCCTCGTTAGTAGAGTCTGTTACAGCCAGTCCTCGTTAGTAGTGTCTGTTACAGTCAGTCCTCGTTACTAGTGTCTGTTACAGTCAGTCCTCGTTAGTAGTGTCTGTTAGTCAGTCCTCGTTAGTAGTGTCTGTTACAGTCAGTCCTCATTAGTAGTGTCTGTTACAGTCAGTCCTCGTTAGCAGTGTCTGTTACAGTCAGTCCTCGTTAGTAGTGTATGTTACAGTCAGTCCTCGTTAGTAGTGTCTGTTACAGTCAGTCCTCGTTAGTAGTGTCTGTTACAGTCAGTCCTCGTTAGTAGTGTCTGTTACAGTCAGTCCTCGTTAGTAGTGTCTGTTAGTCAGTCCTCGTTAGTAGTGTCTGTTACAGTCAGTCCTCGTTAGTAGTGTCTGTTACAGTCAGTCCTCATTAGTAGTGTCTGTTACAGTCAGTCCTCGTTAGTAGTGTCTGTTACAGTCAGTCCTCGTTAGTAGTGTCTGTTACAGTCAGTCCTCGTTAGTAGTGTCTGTTACAGTCAGTCCTCGTTAGTAGTGTCTGTTACAGTCAGTCCTCGTTAGTAGTGTCTGTTACAGTCAGTCCTCGTTAGTAGTGTCTGTTACAGTCAGTCCTCGTTAGCAGTGTCTGTTACAGTCAGTCCTCGTTAGTAGTGTCTGTTACAGTCAGTCCTCGTTAGTAGAGTCTGTTACAGCCAGTCCTCGTTAGTAGTGTCTGTTACAGTCAGTCCTCGTTACTAGTGTCTGTTACAGTCAGTCCTCGTTAGTAGTGTCTGTTACAGTCAGTCCTCGTTAGTAGTGTCTGTTACAGTCAGTCCTCGTTAGTAGTGTCTGTTACAGTCAGTCCTCGTTAGCAGTGTCTGTTACAGTCAGTCCTCGTTAGTAGTGTCTGTTACAGTCAGTCCTCGTTAGTAGTGTCTGTTACAGTCAGTCCGCGTTAGTAGTGTCTGTTAGTCAGTCCTCATTAGTAGTGTCTGTTACAGTCAGTCCTCGTTAGTAGTGTCTGTTACAGTCAGTCCTCGTTAGTAGTGTCTGTTACTGTCAGTCTTCGTTAGTAGTGTCTGTTACAGTCAGTCCTCGTTAGTAGTGTCTGTTACAGTCAGTCCTCGTTAGTAGTGTCTGTTACAGTCAGTCCTCGTTAGTAGTGTCTGTTACAGTCAGTCCTCGTTAGTAGTGTCTGTTACAGTCAGTCCTCGTTAGTAGTGTCTGTTACAGTCAGTCCTCGTTAGCAGTGTCTGTTACAGTCAGTCCTCGTTAGTAGTGTCTGTTACAGTCAGTCCTCGTTAGTAGTGTCTGTTACAGTCAGTCCTCATTAGTAGTGTCTGTTACAGTCAGTCCTCGTTAGCAGTGTCTGTTACAGTCAGTCCTCGTTAGTTGTGTCTGTTACAGTCAGTCCTCGTTAGTAGTGTCTGTTACAGTCAGTCCTCGTTAGTAGTGTCTGTTACAGTCAGTCCTCGTTAGTAGTGTCTGTTACAGTCAGTCCTCGTTAGCAGTGTCTGTTACTGTCAGTCCTCGTTAGTAGTGTCTGTTACAGTCAGTCCTCGTTAGCAGTGTCTGTTACAGTCAGTCCTCGTTAGCAGTGTCTGTTAGGCAGTCCTCGTTAGTAGTGTCTGTTACAGTCAGTCCTCGTTAGTAGTGTCTGTTACAGTCAGTCCTTGTTAGTAGTGTCTGTTAGTCAGTCCTCGTTAGTAGTGTCTGTTACAGTCAGTCCTCGTTAGTAGTGTCTGTTACATTCAGTCCTCGTTAGTAGTGTCTGTTACAGTCAGTCCTCGTTAGTAGTGCCTGTTGGTCAGTCCTCGTTAGTAGTGTCTGTTAGTCAGTCCTCGTTAGTAGTGTCTGTTAGTCAGTCCTCGTTAGTAGTGTCTGTTACAGTCAGTCCTCGTTAGTAGTGTCTGTTCCAGTCAGTCCTCGTTAGTAGTGTCTGTTCCAGTCAGTCCTCGTTAGTAGTGTCTGTTACATTCAGTCCTCGTTAGTAGTGTCTGTTAGTCAGTCCTTGTTAGTAGTGTCTGTTACAGTCAGTCCTCGTTAGTAGTGTCTGTTACAGTCAGTCCTCGTTAGTAGTGTCTGTTACAGTCATTCCTCGTTAGTAGTGTCTGTTACAGTCAGTCCTCGTTAGTAGTGTCTGTTACAGCCATTTTGAAGCCAACTAGCCCAGATCGAATGTTTCAGTTTCTGAAATTGAACAGGAACATAACGTGGGCCTGTTATTAGTTCCAGATGAGACCCTGGAGGTTTAAACTGAGTAGTTTGATCCACTATTGCGGGTCGGGTCCCAAATGGCATCCTGTCCCTTACATGGTGCTATGGACCCTGATCAAAAGTAATCCACTATGTAGTACTTAGGGTGAAATTTGGGGTGCGGTAAGAGTCTGGGTTCTGTGACCCCCCCCCCCCCCCCCTCATGGGTGGTTTAGTTATTTGGCTCCAACTTGATCTTTCCACTGGTGAGAAACACAGTTGAGTTGCTGCCATGAGACATCATGTAAACTGGTTCGAACAGGAAGTCAGACCTACTGTAGGAAGGCCTACAGGGCCACAGTGCTACTTTCCCCCGAGTCTCTACATCTCTCTGCATTATCAATAACTACTTTCCCCCTCGTCTCTACATCTCTCTCTGCATTATCAATAACTACATTCCCCCTAGTCTCTACATCTCTCTGCATTATCAATAACTACTTTCCCCCTAGTCTCTACATATCTCTCTCTGCATTATCGATAACTACTTCCCCCCCCCGAGTCACTCGTCTCTCTCTCTCTCGCTGCATTATCAATAACTACTTTCCCCCTAGTCTCTACATCTCTCTCTACATGATCAATAACTACTTTCCCTCTAGTCTCTACATCTCTGCATTATCAATAACTACTTTCCCCCATAGTCTCTACATCTCTGCATTATCAATAACTACTTTCCCCCTAGTCTCTACATCCCTGCATTATCAATAACTACTTTCCTCCTAGTCTCTACATCTTGCTGCATTATCAATAACTACTTTCCCTCTAGTCTCTACATCTCTCTCTACATTATCAATAACTACTTTCCCCCTAGTCTCTACATCTATCTCTACATTATCAATAACTACTTTCCCCCTAGTCTCTACATCTCTCACTCCATTATCAATAACTACTTTCCCCCATAGTCTCTACATTGCTGCATTATCAATAACTACTTTCCCCATAGTCTCTACATCCCTGCATTATCAATAACTACTTTCCCCCTAGTCTCTACATCTTGCTGCATTATCAATAACTACTTTCCCCCGAGTCTCTACATCTCTCTGCATTATCAATAACTACTTTCCCCCTAGTCTCTACATCTCTCTCTACATGATCAATAACTACTTTCCCTCTAGTCTCTACATCTCTGCATTATCAATAACTACTTTCCCCCATAGTCTCTACATCTCTGCATTATCAATAACTACTTTCCCCCTAGTCTCTACATCCCTGCATTATCAATAACTACTTTCCTCCTAGTCTCTACATCTTGCTGCATTATCAATAACTACTTTCCCTCTAGTCTCTACATCTCTCTCTACATTATCAATAACTACTTTCCCCCTAGTCTCTACATCTCTCTCTACATGATCAATAACTACTTTCCCTCTAGTCTCTACATCTCTGCATTATCAATAACTACTTTCCCCCATAGTCTCTACATTGCTGCATTATCAATAACTACTTTCCCCATAGTCTCTACATCCCTGCATTATCAATAACTACTTTCCCCCTAGTCTCTACATCTTGCTGCATTATCAATAACTACTTTCCCTCTAGTCTCTACATCTCTCTCTGCATGATCAATAACTACTTCCCCCCCATAGTCGCTACGTCTCTCTCTCTGCATTATCAATTACTACTTTCCCTTAGTCTCTACATCTCTTGCTGCATTATCAATAACTACTTTCCACTAGTCTCTACATCTCTCTCTGCATTATCAATAACTACATCCCCCCTAGTCTCTACATCTCTCTGCATTATCAATAACTACTTTCCACTAGTCTCTACATCTCACTCTGCATTATCAATAACTACATCCCCCCTAGTCTCTACATCTCTCTCTGCATTATCAATAACTATATCCCCCCCAGTCCCTACATCTCTCTCTATATTATCAATAACTACTTTCCACCTGGTCTCTACATATTTCTGCATTATCAATAACTACTTTCCCCATAGTCTCTACATCTCTCTCTCTGTATTATCAATAACTACTTTCCCTCAAGTCTCTACAACTCTCTCTGCATTATCAAAACAACTTTACCCCTCGTCTCTACATTTCGCTGCATTATCAATAACTACTTTCCCCCTAGTCTCTAAATCTCTCGCTGCATTATCAATAACTACTTCCCCCCTAGTCTCTACATCTCTCTGCATTACCAATAACTACTTTCCCCCTGGTCTCTACATCTCTCTCCGCATTATCAATAACTACTTTCCCTCAAGTCTCTACATCTCTCTCTCTGTATGATCAATAACTACTTTCCCCCTGGTCTCTACATCTCTCTGCATTATCAATAACTACTTTCCCCCTGGTCTCTACATCTCTCTGCACTATCAATAACTATTTTCCCCCAAGTCTCTACATATCACTGCATTATCAATAACTACATTCCCCCAAGTCTCTACATCTCTCTCTGCTTTATCAATAACTACTTTCCCCCTAGTCTCTCCATCTATCCCTGCATTATCAATAACTACATTCCCCCAAGTCTCTACATCTCTCTCTGCTTTATCAATAACTACTTTCCCCCTAGTCGCTACGTCTCTCTCTCTGCATTATCAATAACTACTTTCCCCTAGTCTCTACATCTCTCACTGCATTATCAATAACTACTTTCCACTAGTCTCTGCATCTCCCCCTGCATTATCAATAACTATATCCCCCCTAGTCTCTACATCTCTCTCTATATATTATCAATAACTACTTTCCACCTGGTGTCTACATATCTCTGCATGATCAATAACTACTTTCCCTCTAGTCTCTACATCTCTCTCTACATTAGCAATAACTTCTTTCCCCCTTGTCTCTACATCTATCTCTACATTATCAATAACTACTTTCCCCATAGTCTCTACATCTCTCACTGCATTATCAATAACTACTTTCCCTCTAGTCTCTACATCTCTCTCTACATTAGCAATAACTTATTTCCCTCTAGTCTCTACATCTATCTCTACATTATCAATAACTACTTTCCCTCTAGTCTCTACATCTCTCACTGCATTATCAAAAACTTCTTTCCACCTGGTCTCTACATATCTCTACATTATCAATAACTACTTTCCCCTGGTCTCTACATCTCTCACTGCATTATCAATAACTACTTTCCACTAGTCTCTGCATCTCTCTCTGCATTATCAATAACTATATCCCCCCTAGTCTCTACATCTCTCTCTCTATATTATCAATAACTACTTTCCACCTGGTCTCTACATATCTTTGCATGATCAATAACTACTTTCCCTCTAGTCTCTACATCTATCTCTACATTAGCAATAACTTCTTTCCCCCTAGTCTCTACATCTCACTGCATTATCAATACCTACTTTCCCCCTAGTCTCTACATCTCTCTGCATTATCAATACCTACTTTCCCCCTAGTCTCTACATCTCTCTGCATTATCAATAACTACTTTCCCCCTAGTCTCTACATCTCTCTGCATTATCAATAACTACTTTCCCCCTAGTCTCTACATCTCACTGCATTATCAATACCTACTTTCCCCCTAGTCTCTACATCTCACTGCATTATCAATAACTACTTCCCCCTAGTCTTTACATCTCTCTGCATTATCAATAACTACTTTCCCCCTAGTCTCTACATCTCTCTGCATTATCAATAAATACTTCCCCCCTAGTCTCTACATATCTCTGCATTACCAATAACTACTGTTTGCTCCTTGGAGTGTACGGGCCGAGTAACTGTAGCGAAAAGCACTATGTGACAACTATTGATGGAATAGAGGTTTCTATATACAACATGCAATAACTTCAATCATTTTACTGAGTCACAGTTCATATAAGGAAATCAGTCAATTGATGAAAAACAAATTGGCCCTAATCTATGGATTTCGCATAACTGGCCAGGGGCACAGCCGTGTGTGGGCCTGGGAGGGTATAGGTCCACCCACTGGGGAGCAAGGCCCAGCCAATCGAAACAAGTTTTCTCCACAAAAGCGCTTTATTACAGACAGAAATACTCCTCAGTTTCATCAGCTGTCCTGGTGGCTGGTCTCAGAATGATCCAGCAGGTGAAGACGTCAGATGTGGCGGTCCTGGGTTGCCGTGGTAACACGTGGTCTGCGGTGGCGAGGCAGGTTGGACGTACTGCCAAATTCTCTGAAACGACGTTGGAGGCGGCTTATGGTAGATAAATTAACATTCAATTCCCTGGCAACATTTCTGGGGGACATTCCTGTTGTCAGCATGCCAATTGCCCCGTCTAAAACTTGAAATGTATATTGTTTTTCAGTTAACTTTTCTACTTCTCTGACTGAGCTCTGTTTACCCATATCTAACAGCACTCTAGCATGTTGTCATGTTGTGCTGCTACCGTGTTACTGTCATGTGTTACAAACCATACTGTGTTGTCATGTGTTGATGCCATGCAATTTTTTTTAAATCTAAGGTTTCTCTTTACGTAGTGTTGTGTTGTCTCAGGTCTCTCTTTAAGTAGTGTTGTCTCAGGTCTCTCTTTACGTAGTGTTGCGTTGTCTCAGGTCTCTCTTTACGTAGCGTTGTCTCTGGTCTCTCTTTACGTAGTGTTGTCTCAGGTCTCTCTTTACGTAGTGTTGTCTCAGGTCTCTCTTTGCGTAGCGTTGTCTCAGGTCTCTCTACGTAGTGTTGTGTTGTCTCAGGTCTCTCTTTACGTAGTGTTGTCTCAGGTCTCTCTTTACGTAGTGTTGTCTCATGTCTCTCTACGTAGTGTTGTGTTGTCTCAGGTCTCTCTTTACGTAGTGTTGTCTCAGGTCTCTCTTTACGTAGCGTTGTCTCAGGTCTCTCTACGTAGTGTTGTGTTGTCTCAGGTCTCTCTTTACGTAGTGTTGTCTCAGGTCTCTCTTTACGTAGTGTTGTCTCATGTCTCTCTACGTAGTGTTGTGTTGTCTCAGGTCTCACTCTTACTCTTTCTCTCTTTACGTAGTGTTGTCTCTCTCTAGGTCTGTGTTGTCTCTTTTACGTAGTGTTGTCTCAGGTCTCTCTTTACGTCTGTCTCTCTACGTAGTGTTGTGTTGTCTCAGGTCTCTCTTTACGTAGTGTTGTCTCAGGTCTCTCTTTACGTACTGTTGTCTCAGATCTCTCTACGTAGTGTTGTGTTGTCTCAGGTCTCTCTTTACGTAGTGTTGTCTCAGGTCTCTCTTTACGTAGCGTTGTCTCAGGTCTCTCTTTACATAGTGTTGTCTCAGGTCTCTCTTTAAGTAGTGTTGTCTCAGGTCTCTCTTTACGTAGTGTTGCGTTGTCTCAGGTCTCTCTTTACATAGTGTTGTGTTGTCTCAGGTCTCTCTTTACGTAGTGTTGTCTCAGGTCTCTCTTTACGTAGTGTTGTGTTGTCTCAGGTCTCTCTTTACGTAGTGTTGTGTTGTCTCAGGTATCTCTTTACGTAGTGTTGTCTCAGGTCTCTCTTTACGTAGTGTTGTGTTGTCTCAGGTCTCTCTTTACGTAGTGTTGTGTTGTCTCAGGTATCTCTTTACGTAGTGTTGTGTTGTCTCAGGTCTCTCTTTATGTAGTGTTGTGTTGTCTCAGGTATCTCTTTACGTAGTGTTGTCTCAGGTCTCTCTTTACGTAGTGTTGTGTTGTCTCAGGTCTCTCTTTGCGTAGCGTTGTCTCAGGTCTCTCTTTACGTAGTGTTGTGTTGTCTCAGGTCTCTCTTTACGTAGTGTTGTCTTAGGTCTCTCTTTACGTAGTGTTGTCTCATGTCTCTCTACGTAGTGTTGTGTTGTCTCAGGTCTCTCTTTACGTAGTGTTGTCTCAGGTCTCTCTTTACGTAGCGTTGTCTCAGGTCTCTCTACGTAGTGTTGTGTTGTCTCAGGTCTCTCTTTACGTAGTGTTGTCTCAGGTCTCTCTTTACGTAGTGTTGTCTCATGTCTCTCTACGTAGTGTTGTGTTGTCTCAGGTCTCACTTTACGTAGTGTTGTCTCAGGTCTCTCTTTACGTAGCGTTGTCTCAGGTCTCTCTACGTAGTGTTGTGTTGTCTCAGGTCTCTCTTTACGTAGTGTTGTCTCAGGTCTCTCTTTACGTAGTGTTGTCTCATGTCTCTCTACGTAGTGTTGTGTTGTCTCAGGTCTCTCTTTACGTAGTGTTGTCTCAGGTCTCTCTTTACGTACTGTTGTCTCAGATCTCTCTACGTAGTGTTGTGTTGTCTCAGGTCTCTCTTTACGTAGTGTTGTCTCAGGTCTCTCTTTACGTAGCGTTGTCTCAGGTCACTCTTTACATAGTGTTGTCTCAGGTCTCTCTTTAAGTAGTGTTGTCTCAGGTCTCTCTTTACGTAGTGTTGCGTTGTCTCAGGTCTCTCTTTACATAGTGTTGTGTTGTCTCAGGTCTCTCTTTACGTAGTGTTGTCTCAGGTCTCTCTTTACGTAGTGTTGTGTTGTCTCAGGTCTCTCTTTACGTAGTGTTGTGTTGTCTCAGGTATCTCTTTACGTAGTGTTGTCTCAGGTCTCTCTTTACGTAGTGTTGTGTTGTCTCAGGTCTCTCTTTACGTAGTGTTGTGTTGTCTCAGGTATCTCTTTACGTAGTGTTGTGTTGTCTCAGGTCTCTCTTTATGTAGTGTTGTGTTGTCTCAGGTATCTCTTTACGTAGTGTTGTCTCAGGTCTCTCTTTACGTAGTGTTGTGTTGTCTCAGGTCTCTCTTTACGTAGTGTTGTCTCAGGTCTCTCTTTACGTAGTGTTGTGTTGTCTCAGGTCTCTCTTTACGTAGTGTTGTGTTGTCTCAGGTCTCTCTTTACGTAGTGTTGTGTCAGGTCTCTCTTTACGTAGTGTTGTGTCAGGTCTCTCTTTACATAGTGTTGTCTCAGGTCTCTCTTTAAGTAGTGTTGTGTCAGGTCTCTCTTTACGTAGTGTTGTCTCAGGTCTCTCTTTACGTAGTGTTGCGTTGTCTCAGGTCTCTCATTACGTAGTGTTGTCTCAGGTCTCTCTTTACGTAGTGTTGTCTCAGGTCTCTCTTTACGTAGTGTTGCGCTGTCTCAGGTCTCTCTTTACGTAGTGTTGTGTTGTCTCAGGTCTCTCTTTACGTAGTGTTGTCTCAGGTATCTCTTTACGTAGTGTTGTCTCAGGTCTCTCTTTACATAGTGTTGTCTCAGGTCTCTCTTTACGTAGCGTTGTCTCAGGTCTCTCTTTACGTAGTGTTGTGTTGTCTCAGGTATCTCTTTACGTAGTGTTGTCTCAGGTCTCTCTTTACGTAGTGTTGTCTCAGGTCTCTCTTTACGTAGTGTTGTCTCAGGTCTCTCTTTATGTAGTGTTGTCTCAGGTCTCTCTTTACGTAGTGTTGTCTCATGTCACTCTTTACGTAGTGTTGCGTTGTCTCAGGTCTCTCTTTACGTAGTGTTGTGTTGTCTCAGTTCTCTCTTTACGTAGTGTTGTCTCAGGTCTCTCTTTACGTAGTGTTGCGTTGTCTCAGGTCTCTCTTTACGTAGTGTTGCGCTGTCTCAGGTCTCTCTTTACGTAGTGTTGTGTTGTCTCAGGTCTCTCTTTACGTAGTGTTGTCTCAGGTCTCTCTTTACGTAGCGTTGTCTCAGGTCTCTCTACATAGTGTTGTGTTGTCTCAGGTCTCTCTTTACGTAGTGTTGTCTCAGGTCTCTCTTTACGTAGTGTTGTCTCAGGTCTCTCTTTACATAGTGTTGTCTCATGTCTCTCTACGTAGTGTTGTGTTGTCTCAGGTCTCTCTTTACGTAGTGTTGTCTCAGGTCTCTCTTTACATAGTGTTGTCTCAGGTCTCTCTTTACGTAGTGTTGTCTCAGGTCTCTCTTTACGTAGTGTTGTCTCAGGTCTCTCTTTACGTAGCGTTGTCTCAGGTCCCTCTTTACGTAGTGTTGCGTTGTCTCAGGTCTCTCTTTACGTAGTGTTGCGTTGTCTCAGGTCTCTCTTTACGTAGTGTTGTCTCAGGTCTCTCTTTACGTAGTGTTGTGTTGTCTCAGGTCTCTCTTTACGTAGCGTTGTCTCAGGTCTCTCTTTACGTAGTGTTGTCTCAGGTCTCTCTTTACATAGTGTTGTCTCATGTCTCTCTACGTAGTGTTGTGTTGTCTCAGGTCTCTCTTTACGTAGTGTTGTCTCAGGTCTCTCTTTACATAGTGTTGTCTCAGGTCTCTCTTTACGTAGTGTTGTCTCAGGTCTCTCTTTACGTAGTGTTGTCTCAGGTCTCTCTTTACGTAGCGTTGTCTCAGGTCCCTCTTTACGTAGTGTTGCGTTGTCTCAGGTCTCTCTTTACGTAGTGTTGCGTTGTCTCAGGTCTCTCTTTACGTAGTGTTGTCTCAGGTCTCTCTTTACGTAGTGTTGTGTTGTCTCATGTCACTCTTTACGTAGTGTTGCGTTGTCTCAGGTCTCTCTTTACGTAGTGTTGTGTTGTCTCAGGTCTCTCTTTACGTAGTGTTGTCTCAGGTCTCTCTTTACGTAGTGTTGTGTTGTCTCAGGTCTCTCTTTACGTAGTGTTGCGTTGTCTCAGGTCTCTCTTTACGTAGTGTTGTCTCAGCTCTCTCTTTACGTAGTGTTGTCTCAGGTCTCTCTTTACGTAGTGTTGCGTTGTCTCATGTCTCTCTTTACGTAGTGTTGCGTTGTCTCAGGTCTCTCTTTACGTAGTGTTGTCTCAGGTCTCTCTTTACGTAGTGTTGTCTCAGGTCTCTCTTTACGTAGTGTTGCGTTGTCTCAGGTCTCTCTTTACGTAGTGTTGTGTTGTCTCAGGTCTCTCTTTATGTAGTGTTGTCTCAGGTCTCTCTTTATGTAGTGTTGTCTCAGGTCTCTCTTTACGTAGTGTTGTCTCAGGTCTCTCTTTACGTAGCGTTGTCTCAGGTCTCTCTTTACGTAGTGTTGTCTCAGGTCTCTCTTTACGTAGCGTTGTCTCAGGTGTCTCTTTACGTAGTGTTGTCTCAGGTCTCTCTTTGTGTAGTGTTGTCTCAGGTCTCTCTTTACGTAGTGTTGTGTTGTCTCAGGTCTCTCTTTATGTAGCGTTGTCTCAGGTCTCTCTTTATGTAGCGTTGTCTCAGGTCTCTCTTTACGTACTGTTGTGTTGTCTCAGGTCTCTCTTTATGTAGCGTTGTCTCAGGTCTCTCTTTACGTAGTGTTGTCTCAGGTCTCTCTTTAAGTAGTGTTGTCTCAGGTCTCTCTTTACGTAGTGTTGTCTCAGGTCTCTCTTTACGTAGTGTTGTCTCAGGTCTCTCTTTACGTAGCGTTGTCTCAGGTGTCTCTTTACGTAGCGTTGTCTCAGGTCTCTCTTTACATAGTGTTGTCTCAGGTCTCTCTTTAAGTAGTGTTGTCTCAGGTCTCTCTTTACGTAGTGTTGTGTTGTCTCAGGTCTCTCTTTACGTAGTGTTGTCTCAGGTCTCTCTTTATG